>NC_088876.1:27566853-27648183 GCF_032884065.1 Artemia franciscana | reverse complement strand
GGCTCAGGTTATGTTCATAGCGATTTAGAACCAGTGATTAATCTATTATATCCCACCGAAAGGGAAATTTTAGGGTTGACAGTTGCAATATGGGTGCTGTGGGGGTTAGTTCTTCTATTGCAAAAACGTAGATTTTAATGAAAAATGATAGTTTCCAAAATTGATCTAAGCTGTACTTTATCCTGAAAAGGGGGGATAAACGCCCTAATATCAAGGATAATTCTATTTTGCTGTGGAAAGGAAACTCTCTTTACAAAAAAATAACAGTACAATTGCTAATTACTTCAAAGAGGGTAAAAAGTTAGACACGAAATGGGGTTAATAATTGGGCAGTGACTTGACCGGATAATTGTATGCTGTAAAATCCCCTCAAAAAAGGCTTCACAC
Organism: Artemia franciscana; assembly: GCF_032884065.1. Taxonomy (NCBI): domain Eukaryota; kingdom Metazoa; phylum Arthropoda; class Branchiopoda; order Anostraca; family Artemiidae; genus Artemia; species Artemia franciscana. Next base: position 27,647,796 of record NC_088876.1, on the reverse strand, counting down.
ATGTATCTAGATTCTTAATGAATGTCCTACTTTTGCCAGAAATCCCAAGAAACCATGGAGAAATTAAACATTTCACAAAATTTCGGGGAGGGGGGGAGCCGGGCCCGAAGGCCCCCCTCCTGCGTTCGTGCCCGCTCTCAGGAGTAATATGTATGAGACTTTCACTGACTGAAAGTTTGGAAATAATGACTTTCAATTTTTACTCCTGTATCCTTGAGAATTTTATTTCTTGGGAGGGATTTACTACTTATGAATTATTTTTTAAGAAAACTACTCAAATTTAAAACAGTTTAAAATACTATATTTGTAATATGCCAAATGCAGTAGAAGAATGTCATTGTAGGCTACTCACCATAGTTAAACTCTATGCAAATTGTGACCCGAAATGATATTTTGGATATAACATTTAATGGCTACAGACGATATCTAAAATTGACCGGAACTAGAAGAAAGTAGTGTTGATAAAAACTTGTACAGTAAAGTAATCTAAAATATTCGGTGATTTTGAACATGTAAGACTCATCAAGTTTAAAGCTATCCACCAGTGTGTAAAACATTGTTTAGCCAAGCATAAATTTTAAGTTGAAAAAATCGTGTAGCGAGGCGATATTTAAAAACAAGAGCTAAGAGCTCATATGGCACTTGTGTCGAGGCGAGAAGAGCCAAGAGATCATATGGTATGAGCTCTAACAAAATTCTATGAATCAATAGATTGATTTAAAAAGGAAAATAAGAGGCTTAATGCCGGTCAGGATTTAAAATCACGATGTCCTTCTAAATATCAAAATTCATTAAGATCCGATCACCCACTCATAAGTTATAAATACCTAATTTTTTCTAATTTTTCCTCTCCCTTTAGCCCCCCAGATAGTCGAATCTGGGAAGAAACGACTTTATCAAGTCAAATTGTGCAGCTAACTGACACGCCCTATCAATTTTCATCGTCCCTAGCACGTCCAGAAGCACCAAACTCGCCAAATCACTGAACCCCTCCCCCCAACTCCCCCAAAGAGAGTGAATCCAGTACGATTTTGTCAATCACGTATCAAGGACATTTGTTTATTCTATCCACCAAGCTTCATCCAGATTCCTACACTCCAAGTGTTTTTCCAAGATTTCCCCCTCCAACTCCCCCAATGTCAAAAGATAAGGTCGAGATTGAAATAAGAGCTCTGAGACATGAATTATTTCTAAAAATCAAATTTCATTAAGATCCCAACATCTTTTCGTAAGATAAAAATACCCCAATTTTCACGTTTTCCAAGAATTCCGGTTTCCCCCTCCAACTCCCCCCAACGTCACAAGATCTGGTCGGAATTTAAAATAAGAACTTTAAAGCACAATATCCTTCTAAATTTCAAATTTAATTAAGATCTGGTCACCCTTTCGTAAGTTACAAATACTTCAATTTTCAAAATTCACCCCCTCCAATTCCACCAAAGAGAGCAGATCTGATCCGGTTATGTCAATCAAGTATCTTAGACATGTTTTTATTCTTCCCATCCAGTTTCATCCTGATCTCACCGCTTTAAGTATTTTCTAAGATTTCCGGTCCCCCCCCCCACTGCCCCCCCCCCCAATTACGCTTGATCCGGTTGATGATTTAAAATAAGAGATCTGAGTTACGAGGTCTTTCTAAATATGAAGTTTCATGAAGATCCGATCACTCCTTTGTAAGTTAAAAATACGTCATTTTTTCTTATTTTTCAGAATTGACCCCCCCCCCCCTGCATAAGAGTGGATCCGTTCCAATCATGTAAATCACGTATGTAAGACTTCTGCTTACTTTTCCCACCAAGTTTCATCCCGATCCCTCTAATCTAAGCGTTTTCCATGATTTTAGGTTCCCCACCCCAAACTTCCCCCAACGTCACCAGATCCAGTCAGGATTTAAAATAAGAGCTTTGAGACACGATATCCTTCTAAATACCAAATTCCATAGAGATCCGATAACCCGTTCGTATGTTAAAAATACTTAATTTTTTCTAATTTTTCAGAATTAACCCCTCCCCAACTACCCCAAAGAGAGCGGATCCTTCCGGTTATGTCAATCATGTATCTAGGACTCGTGATTATTTTTCCCACCAAGTTTCATCCTGATCCCTCTACTCTAAGTGTTTTTCAGGTTTTAGGTTTCCCCCTCCCAACCCCTCCCCCCCCCAATGTCACCAGATCTGGTTGGGTTTAAAATAAGAGCTCTGAGCCACGATATCCTTCTAAGTGTATAAATTTCATGGAGATCCGATCACCTGTTCGTAAGTTAAAAATACCTCATTTTTTCTAATTTTTCAGAAATACCCCCCCCCCCAACTATCCCAAAGAGAGTGGATCCGTTCTGTTTATGTCAATCATGTATCTAGCACTTGTGTTTATTTTTTCCACCAAGTTTCATCCCGATCCCTCCACTCTAAGTGTTTTCCAAGTTTTAGGTTCCCCCTCCCAACCCTCCCCCCCCCCCCCCCCCCAATGTCACCAGATCCGGTTGGGATTCAAAATAAGAGCTCTAAGACACGACATCCTTCTAAACCTAAAATTTCATTGAGATCCGATCACCCGTTCGTAAGTTAAAAATACCTCATTTTTTCTAATTTTTCAGAATTACCCCCCCCCCAAACTACCCCAAAGAGAGCGAATCTGTTCCGATTATGACAATCATGTATTTCCCAAAAAATATTTCCCAAAAAATAGCCAAGAAATCACCTTAGGCTAAGTGCGGATTGCCAAGCGATTTTCGTTATGCCCCATGTACAATATTTTCTTCAAATTTATTTTTTGTCGCGCTGTGTCAGAATAAAATATAAAAAAAAAAGTTTTTCAGCTGAAAGTAAGGATCAACATTCAAACTAAAACAGAATAGAAATTTTTCCGTATATGAGCGGGTGGGGGCGGAGGGTCGCCCACTCCTCAATACCTCAGTTTTTACGTTCTAATTTTTTTTTGAACTTTTAAAAAGCTTATCATTCTAATTCAATGGCCTTGTGTTTCAGGAGCCGTTCTTAAGGAATTGGGACAAAAAGTTAAGCTTTAGTACAAATAGCAATGCATTGGAGAGGGAGCAATTCCCCTAACATAAGGAAAAATTTCTGTTTGTCTTGAGTTTTAATGTTGCTCCTTACATTCAGTTGAAATTTTTTATTTGATCAATTATCCTTTTTCAAAGAAGGCCGGTAAATCTGGGTTGCACTTCATGAAAAGTTCCCTTTTTTCACAGCCCCCCCCTAGGAAAGTTTCTCCCACGTAAAATACACCCCCCAGCGCATCAAATTCCCTCCGGACAATTCCTTGTAAAATTTCCTCCATGTATTTCCATCCTTGCTAAAAGCCCCACCCCCCACCATAAAATTCCTTACGGACAATTCAACCTGAAGAATTCTCCTTGGCATACTTGCATTTGAAAAACACTTGATGCAAAACTGATTTCCGAGTACTCCGAATTTCTAACCGTTTACCAGATAATTCAGAAACCCATCTTCTATTGAAATTTTTCCTCAGAAATCCAACAACACTGGAAATAGCCTCCAAACAATTCCCCCAAAACACCTCCAAATGCAAAAAATTGAGTTGCCAAAGAGAAAGTAATACAAATGAAAAGAATTTCGTATGGGAATTCTGTTAAGTCTCTCAGCCCCGAAAAATTATCCCTCTCCATAAAAGATTCTCCCTAGGGGAACCCACCCGAAGTATTAAATCCCCCCACCCCAATATCTGTATATTTTAGAATAACAAATAATAGCAGTAAACAATGGGCTATTTTCATAGCTTACAGGCCACTCTCCAAGGAATGAGGGGTTCTTGTTACCCCTAAAGACTTAGTTACAGGATTTCTTAATTCTGCTGAACAAAATGACTATTTCAAAATTTTCATCAGACAACTTGGGGGGAAAAGAGGCATCGGAAGGAGCCTAGTTACACTCCAATCTTTTTGGTCACTCATAAAGGACACTAGAACATTTCATTTTCAGTCGAATGCACCCTCTACCGATCATTCAAGACCCATCTTTCGATACAATCACCCCTGGAGAATAAAAAAAAAACAGTAAAACAAATAAACACACATTCGCGATCTTTCTTCTTGAAAAAAAATGCAAAATTTCTAATTTTACTATATAGGAGCTTGAAACTTCAGCAGCAAGGTTCTCTGATAAGCTGAATCTGATGCTATGATTTTTATGGCACTTGGTATTAACCAAGTGACATGTAGCAATCGCAAATTCTGTCGGTCTGTCTGTCGGTCCCGGTTTTGCTACTTTAGGCACTTCCAGGTAAGCTAGGACGATGAAATTTCGCAGACGTATCAGGGACCGGACCAGATTAAATTAGAAATAGTCAGTTTCCCGACTTGATCATCTGGAGGGGAGTGGAGGGCCGGTTAATTCGGAAAACAACAGAAAAAATGAAGTATTTTTAACTTACGAACGATTGATCAGATCTTAATGAAATTTGATATTTGGAAGGATATCGTGTCTCAGAGCTCTTATTTGAAATCCCGACCGGATCTGATGACACTGGGGGGGGGAGTTAGGGGGGAACCAAAAATTTTGGAAAACACTTAGAGTGGAGGAACCAGGATGAAACTTGGTGGGAGTCATAGATACTTGATTGACATACCTGGAACGGATCTGCTCTTTTTGGGGTAGTTGGCGGGGGGGGGGATTATTTCTGAAAAATTAGAAAAAATGGCGGATTTTTAACTTACGAAGGAGTGATCGGATCTTCAGAAAACTTCATATTTAGAAGAAACTCGTATATCAGATCTCTTATTTTAAATCTCAACCGGATCAAGCGTCATTGGGGGGGGGGGAATCTTAGAAAATATTTAAAGCGGAGAGATCAGGATGAAACTGGATGGGAAGAATGAAAACAAGTCTAAGATACTTGACTGACATAACCGGACCGGATCCGCTCTCTTTCGTGGAGTTTGGGGGGGGGAGTAGTTCGGAAAAATGAGGTATTCGTAACTTATGATATTTAGAAGGATCTTGTGCTTTAAAGCTCTTATTTTAAATTCTGACCAGATCATGTAACATTGGGGGGGAGTTAGAGGGGGAAACTGGAATTCTTAGAAAACGTGAAAATCGGGGTATTTTTTATCTTACGAATATGTGATCGGATCTTAATGAAACTTGATATATAGAAGGATCTTATGTCTCAGATGCTCCATTTTCGACTCGAATTGGATCCAGTGACATATGGGGATCGAGGAGGGAAACAGAAATCTTGGAAAGCGCTTAGAGTGGAGAGATCGGGATGAAACTTGATGGAAAGAATAAGCACAAGTTCTAGATACGTGATTGACATAATTGGACGGATCCATTCTCTTTGGAGGAGCTGGGGGGGGGGGGGTGTTAATTTGGAAAAATTAGAAAAAATGAGGTATTTTTAACTTTAGAACGGGTGACCGGATCTTAATGAAATTTGATATTTAGAAGGATTTCATGTCTCAGAGCTCTTATTTCAAATCCCGACCAGATCTGTTGACGTTGGGGGGAGTTGGAGGGGGAAATTGGAAATCTTGGAAAACGCTTAGAGTGGAGGGATCGGGATGAAGCTTGGTGGATAGAATAAGCAAATACCGTAGATACGTGATTGGCGTAACCGTACTGGATTTGCTCTCTTTGGGGGAGTTGGGGGGAAGGTTTCAGTGCTTTGGTGAGTTTGGCGCTTCTGGACTTGCTAGGACGATGAAAATTGGTAGGCGTGTCAGGGAGCTACACAAATTGACTTGATAAAGTTGTTTTCCCAGATTCGATCATCTGGGGGCTAAAGAGAGAGGAAAAATTAGAAAAAATGAGGTATTTATAACTTACGAGTGGGTGATCGGATCTTAATGAATTTTGGTATTTATAAGGACGTCGTGACTCAGAGCTCTTATTTTAAATCCCGGCTGGCATTAAGCCTCTGATTTTTCTTTTAAATCAATCTATTGATTCTTAGAATTTTGTTACAGCTCATGCCATATGAGCTCTTGGCTCTTAGCTCTTCTGGCATCGTCACAAGTGCCATATGAGCTCTTAGCTCTTGTTTATTAATGCTGCTTAACTTTTTGGTGGTGTATATATACTTTTTGAAAAATAAGGCAAATAAGCTTTTGATCGGTACATAAAACTTAATTAGTTTTAAATATTGGGAATAAACATAAAAATCCAACACTGTTCTTAGAGTTTACGTTTCCATTGGGCTGAGTCACTCCTTACTTACAATTCGTTACCACTAGCTGCATGATCAAGCTCCATTGAGATTCAAATAGATGTCGTGTTGACAAGAATTCATATAGGTAGAATTGTTGCAGATCTTCAAAATGCATCAATAGAGCACTTGATCTTGAATATAACCTAGTTCGGCTAAGATGATCCAATACCCATTTTTAAGATCATGTGATAGCGATAACATTGAAGTCCCTTCCGTTCTGTCCCTAAAAAAGGTTATGTTTTACATTGCCAACATCAAATTTCAGGAAATTTTAAATTAACTGGTAACACCTCCCGAATTTTCAGAATATCCCAGATCATTTTTGGTAATTGTCTTGAGGGCAAGCACTTTGTGGCCACCTCCCCTCACACATCACAAAAGGGGGGTAAACTCCCTTAAGGAACAAAAAGGATACTTATTCTAATTTCCTACCAATATTGACTGAGCTGCGACACTCCTTTAAAGTAGATTTCATGACAAAAAGAAGTTTGGACCTCCTTCTGTATTCTGTTTTCAAACAGTTCGAGTTTTAGCCCGAGAAAATTTGCCTTATTTTGAAAAATAGGGGGAAAACCCCCTAAAAATCATAGAATATTAACGAAAATTACACCATCGCATTCAGCGAATTAGAGAACCCTACTGTGATAGAATCACGCTCCTATATACAAAAATGTGGAACTTCGTATTTTTTGCCAGAAGACCGATCACGGGCGTGTGTTTATTTGTTTTTTGTTTTTTTTTTCCCAAGGGTCATCGTATCGACTGAATGGTCCTATATTGTCGCAAGAGGGTTCATTATATTGGAAATAAAAAGTTCTACTGCCCTTTATAAGTGACCAAAAAAATTGGAGGGCATCTAGGCCCCCTCCCACGCTCATTTTTTTCCCAAAGTCAACGGGTCAAGATTTTGAGACAGCCATTTTGTTCTTCATAGTCAAAAACGATAATAAATATGTCTTTGGGATTACCTACTCCCCCACAGTCCCCGGGGGAGGGGCTGCAAGTTACAAACTTTGACCAGTGTTTACATACAGTAATGGTTATTGGGAAATGTACAGACGTTTTTCAGGCGGATTATTTTGGTTGGGGAGGGGGTGAGGGTAGGGGGCTATGTTGTAGAATCTTTCTTTGGAGGAATATCTCATGGGGGAAGAGAAATTCAATGAAGGAGCGCAGAATTTTCTAGCATTATTATAAAAAAAAACAATGAAAAAATAAATATGAAAAAGTTTTTTCACCTGAAAGTAAAGACCAGTATTAAAACTTAAAACGTACAGATATTATTACACATATGAGGGGTTCATCTCCTCCTAAATACCTCGTTCTTTACGCTAAAGTATTTTTAGTAATTTAAACTATTTATTTTACGGCCTTTCTGATTCAGGGGTCATTCTTAAGAGTCGGGACAAAATTTAAGCTTTAGTGTAAAGAATGAGGTATTAACGAGAGGAAAAAACCCCCTCATATACAAAATAAAAATATAAGAATATAAAAGTTCGTTACATAAGTTAATTCTCAAGTTACGTGTATTTTTTACTAATAAAAACGTTCGTTAAAAATTAAAAGTTATAGTTGCCTTTTCAAGTAGGCAAAACATTGGAGTGCAACTAGGCCTCCTCTTCCATCCCTTTTTCTCAAAATCCCTTTTTTTTCTCAAAATCAAAATCAAACATGCAATTATTCAAAACGTTCAGAAATTAAATAAAAAAAATCGTTTTTTAACTGAAAGTAAGGAGCGACATTAAAACTTGAGACAAAAAAAAATTACTCCGCTGATGAAAGAGGCTGTTCCCTTCTCAACGCCCTGCTCTTTACGCTAAAGTTTTTTACTGCTTAATAAAGTAGAATTGAGAGAAAGAGTCAAACTTTAGCGCAAAGAGCGGGGCGTTGAGAAGGGAACGGCCCCTTTCATAAACGGAGTAATTTCTGTTCGTTTTAAGTATTAATGTCGCTCCTTACTTTCAGTTAAAAAAAAACTAGTTTTTTTTTTCATTTAATAAAGAGAAGAACCTGGCTATCTGATCTGTTGGTGCTACTAGTAAAAATGTCGAAGCTCATTGACTTTTTGCGTGCCGTGAGAAAAGGATTAATCCATATTTTCCAGGAGGTATTGCCAAGGCATGGACTAGCCCTAGGCAACTCCAAAAGTAAGGGTTATGAATACAGCAACAATATGAAAGGCAAAAATCAAAATTCTAGACATCAATCGGCATGCTTTCAAGTCATGGGGATGTCATAATCTAAGTCTTGTGTTGTGATATCTGACCAAATACAGGGAGTTCACAAAGTCTGGACAAAGAAGTACGTTTTTTGGGGGTGCTGCAAGTTTTTCAGATAAAAATATTGCATATATGCTCGTTGTACTAGCAGATTAAAAATATTAAAAGAGCACGTTCCCTATCTTACCAATAAAACAAAAAAAAAAAACACCTTTTTTGCGATTTCTCTGTTGAGAGTGTGAAAGTAGTTTCATGAAACATTTCGTGGTAACAAACTGTAAGTAATGAGCGACACGGCTGAATAGTAATTGAGATTCTAAAAAACAGAATTTTGATACCAATAGACATACCTTTTTGAAAAAGGAGGGAAAAACCCCCTAAAAGTCAAAAATCTTAATGAAAATTATACCGTCAAATTCAGCGCAACAGAAATCCTACTGCAAGGGTTTCAAGCTTCTATCTAGAAAAATATGGATTTTTTTTTTTGCACTTGGTATTAACCAAGTGACATATAGCGATCGCAAATTCTGTCGGTCTGTCGGTTTGTCTGTCCCGGTTTTGCTACTTTAGGCTCTTCCAGGTAAGCTAGGACGATGAAATTTGGCAAACGTATTAGGGACCCAACCATATTAAATTACAAATAGTCTTTTTCCCGATTTGACCGTCTGGGGGGAGTCGGGGGCCGGTTAATTCGGAAAAAATAAAAAAATGAAGTATTTTTTACTTAGGAACGGGTGATGGAATCTTAACGAAATTTGATAAAAGCAACTTGAATGGATTTTCTTTGACTCTGGGGAGCCAATGTTATCTTCCCCAAACCCAAATACTTCTGGGCTATATGTGTCATAGGTATTCTGAATAACTGGATTATTAATTTACTTTCCTCGTCATAGGTTACTATATACAGTAGTATTTTTAGCAGCGTTCCAATGTCAGTTTTGAATGGGCATGGAAATTCATTTTATCATCTACCTCATGGCAGAGATGGGTTTTTGAATAGATAGATAGCCTACAGGCCTGTGCTTCTCTGACCAAAATTCAAAGTTTTCAATCACTCCTATTATTTCATTTTTTGCATTATTTTGACGTTCTTTACGGTTTTTAATTTTCCATCTTCCCACCAAAAAACACACAAAACAAAAAACATTCTAGTTTTCATATAAAATACTAAATGTTATTGACAGAGTATTTTCTAATTACTAACTTGGTATTGACAGAGCATGGTATTGAATGTTTGGTATATCGAGTCGTAAATAAATGAACAGACAGAAGGAAAATACATCCGAGCCCCTGTTTAAAAGTTACCCCCACTCCTGGAAAATAGTTTAGGGTACTTGTATAGACTGAAGAGGGGCCTGATGTTATCTTCCCGAAACCCGCTAAATGAATCACTCAAATATTATTTCCCACATTATGACTTTAATCTTTCTATCGATTTGTTTCTTTTCTGCACGTATGTTTTTCTTTACTAATAGTCTTTGAGCGGCGTTCCAATATCCGTTACTGTTTTCGTGAATAGATCTTTAACAGTCGTTTTTTGGCAGCCATAACAAACCACCCTTTTTGTAAATATTCTACGACAATCCATTGATTACTGAACAGAGCCGAAAATTGTCACTGTATTAATAGGCCAACGGCTGGACGCGCGACCGGAATTCCGTACGTCACCGCGAGATTGAAGAATGAAACTAGGGGAAAGTTTCTATAGACTTCGGGAAGTTATAGCTGCACTTGAATATTTCATAGCGACATTTAATGATGATTAATACGAGGATTTGGAAAGATCTTGGTCATGGAATAGGGAAGCTAATGAATTATAGAAAATTGGGACAATAAGGGAACTAGTGTCATAGGACTTGGAAATAAAATGTCTTAAAATTTTTCAAAGAGCAGCAAGAAAGAACAAATAAAAAGAGTATACTAGAGAAGGAGAACTTGTTGAAAAGAAGAATATTTAGAGTAAATCATAAAACAGAATATTAGAGAGAAAACTTGTAGACATACACACACACACACATAAATATATATATATATATATATATATATATATATATATATATATATATATATATATATATACATATATATATATATATATATATATATAGAGAGAGAGAGAGAGAGAGAGAGAGAGAGAGAGAGAGAGAGAGAGAGAGAGATTGAATGTATTCCCATGTCAAATCGCCGGGGATCAAACTCTTACAAGTTCCATTTTCTGTTTCATCATTATCTCTAGAACAAAAACGACTTTGTATGCCTGTTGAAAACCTTCCCGGGGTGAAATGAATTCTTTTATTAGTGGATCAGTTATAGGTCAGCTAAAACTTCTTTTATTAGCTATACCTAGATAACCATCTATAAACTAGATAACTATCTAGTTTATGGGATTGATTTATGATGTTCTCGTACTTATATTTTCACGTCATAGCGAAGAGAAACATGGCTTCTATTTGTGTGTTGTTGCTTTTTTTTCAGGAAAGTTTTCATTGACGAAGTTGTTGCAAAAATGTCGAAGGGGTTTCATTCGATTGAAAGTTTTAGCGCAGTTTTTATAAGTAAAGAGTGATTGGATGGCAACCATCCCCTCCCACGCCCTTCTTGGATGCACTCTCCTCACTTCCCGATCAAAATTTTGGACAAATAATTCTGTTCAAAATAGGGGAAAGGTTCAATAGATATGCCTCCAACGATAATATTACCTTGACAGCTCTTGGAACCAGGGCTGTTGACTACGCAAGTTTCTCAATGTTTTATTATTGGGTTTATTATTTAGAAAGGGATCATATTTTATCCTGGGTCTCCAAAATCCATAAGGTATTAAGACGAAACTTTCAGCAAATGTTGAGGTGGATGTTGTCTTTGACTGATTTTTTACTAAGTCAAAAGACACATGGGCCTAGATCTACCAATAGGCTTACTAGGCCCGGGCCTAGGGGCGCAAAATGCCTGGGTTCGCAATAAATCATCAATGAATGATTTTTATTTGAGACTATATGCATATAGTCTCAAAAGAGACTATATGCATCCAGATGGTCAAAAGGGCCTATATGTAACACCTCCATAAATGGCTGAGGGCATTAGACTGAAACTTTCAAAGAATTCTGAGGGGGGATTTTGAATTTAATTAAAAACGCCGTATGCTTCCCAGTGGTCAAAAGGGTGTATCTGAAATATTTTAAGTACGGCTAAGGGTATAAATTAGCAGCTGAAGGGGTCCATCTGAAATATGAAGGGGTAATGGAAAGAGAGATCAAAGAGATTTCGAATTTTAATTCGGGAAGACCAAGGGGAGCTTATCAAAGACAATAAAATCTTGAAAAATAATTAGATTGTAATGATTCTCAGTGGGTTTTTTTTTCTTGCTAAAAAATTTCCTTTCATATAAGAAGTGATTTCTGTTCGTTTAAGTTTTAATGGCGCTCCTTACTTTCAGTTGAAAAAACTTATTTTTTTTATATTTAATTTTTGAACGTTTTGAAATTGATACATGTTTTGATTTTGGCTCTCCACACATAAATAATTGAAACAAAATTTGCATATTGATTTTTTTTTGTGGCTAAAAGGCTTTGTTATGGTTTTGATCGGATGATTTGAGAAAATAGGGGTGGGGTAGGAGGCCTATTTGCCCTCCAATTCTTTGTTACTTAAAAGGGCAAGTAAAACTTTAAATTTTTTTACGAATGTTTTTATTAGTAAGAAATATACGTAACTTACGAATAAACTTGCGTAACGAGCTTCTATATTGCTATATTTTTATAATGTATATGAGAGGATTCGCCCCTTCGTCATTACCTCCCTATTTACACTAAAGCTGAAGTTTTATCCCAATTCTTTAAGAACTCTTTAACTAAGGTCGTAGAATAAATAGTTGAAACTACGAAAAATACTTTAGCGTGAAGAGCGAGGCATTTAGAAGGAGATGAACCTCCTCATATGCGTGATAATTTCTGTCCGTTTTAAGTTTTAATACTGCTCCTTGCATCCAGTTGAAAAAACTTTTTCATATTTATTTTTTCCTTGTTTTTTTTTAAAGAATGCTAAAAAATTCTGCGCCCCCTTCATGGAATTTATCTTCCCCCATGATAAATTCTCCATGGAAAAATCATCCCACGTAATCCCCTCCCCTCGACTCCCCTCCCCCAACCAGAAAAATCCCCCTGAAAAGTATACACACTTCCCAAAAGCCATTTCTATATGTAAACAATGATCAAAGTTTGTGACTTGCAGCCCCTCCCCCGGGGACTGTGGGGGAGTACGTCATCTCCAAAGACATAATTATTAGGTTTTTTGACTATATTGAACAAAATGGCTGTCTCAAAATTTTGGTCCGGTGACTTTGGGGAAAAATAAGCGTGGGAGGGGGCCTAGGTGCCCTTCAGTTTTTTGGTCACTTAAACAGGGCACTACAACTTTTAATTTCCGTTAGAATGAACTCTTTTGTGACATTCTAGGACCACTCTGTCTATACGATCACCCCTGGAAAAAAAAACTAAACATGCACCGGTGATCCGTCTTCAGGCAAAAAATACGAAATTCCACAGTTTTGTGGATAGGCGCTTGATACTTGTACAGCAGTGTTCTCTGATATGCTGAATGTGATGTCGTGATTTTTGTTAGGATATCATGACGTTTAAGGGGTGTTTCTTCCTATTTTCCAAAATAAGGCAAATTTTCTCAGGCTCGTAACTTTTGATGAGTAAGACTAAATTTGATTAAACCTATATATTTAAAATCACCATAAAACTCCGATTCTTTGATGTATCTATTAGTATCAAAATTCCATTTCTAGAGTTTGGTTACTATTGAGCCGGGTCGTTCCTTACTACAGTTCGTTACCACGAACTGCTTGATTTCACTGGGGTATTCTATTTTTATTTCAGGTCATTTTTATTCTTAAGTAAACTTCCTTGATTAAAATTATTATTATGCTAAACCTGAATAACAGCAACTATTATTTCTAAATAAGTGGTAATGGGAAATATTCCTTATCAAACAGATTGTTGAAAGCATGTTTTTAGACTTTTGGCTAATATGGGCTAGGGTTGACTAAAAATAATACAGCTTAGGTCCTACATGAATATACTGTATTTATGACGTTTTGGTAACTATTAATGAATTGTGACAAAACCTAGAATAGCACAGGGGAGGCTAATTATGAAAAGAAACCTTAAGTTAGGGGGGGAAACCTTTCCAGACATGGCTTTAGACGCAGAATAAAGACCTGAGAAAGTGCTCTCAAAATTTGGTTTAGGATAGTTTTCTCCGCCCAAATTCATAGGTTCTGCTTAATATTTGCTTGAATTATAGGCAAATAGACACAGACGCGAGCCATAGTTTTAAAATGAGCCCCTGTTATACTTACCATATTCATGGGCAATTTGTAGCGTATGATATTTTGTAAGAAAAAGAAAATCGAAATCTGTGAGAGGAGGGATATGCTGAGAATTGAATGAAAGTTAAATGAGTGGGAAAATATTTGATGAGATATATACAACCGTACTTAAAAATTTACAAGCCAGTTTAAATTTTTATATCCGTCAAGCAAGTGTATTGTGGAGACTACATAGTTGATCGCCTCAAAATGTTAAATTAACACAATCAAAGCAATAGTTCCAATGTTAATCCTATAGCTTTTTTCTTTTAGAGTTTTGACCAGCTTGTCATCCCATTTGAAACAAATTCCAGCAAAACATATAATGGTGTCAATTCCTGATATTCTTACATTTGTTCTCAAGTATTTTAGAAAACAAGCGGTAAAATGCTTTCTAATAGATTATTTCACCTTTTAAAACCTTATATCGCTGCTTTGAAACCCAAGTAGAAAAACAAAAGCCAGTCATCTGCTGGAAATCACATGGAAAACAGGAGGATCTTCCAGCTGAACACACAAGCTAAGGGGGGAAACACTTTCTCTTAGAATATGAAGGATTATTCTTAGAAACAAACACACAGGATCTTTTTTAGTATAAGAGTCAACGCAGAACGGTTGACTAGGTAAAAAAGCGATTTATCTCCTATTTCTTGTAAAATTAAAAAAACATGTTTTTGTAATTGAAAGTAAGGAACAACATTAAAACTATAAACGAACATAAATTATTCCATATATGAAGGGGATATTCCTCCCCCCTCAATAACTTGCTCTATACGCTAAAGCTTTTAGAACCTATAAACAAAGCTTCCTATTCCGATTAAATGGCCCTTGCTTTTTAGGAGCCGTTCTTAAAAATTGGCGCAAACAGTCAACTTTGGTGCGAAAAGCAAGGTATTGAGGAGCGGGGTAACCCCTTCATATACAGAACAATTTCATTTAGTTTCGAGTTTTAATGTTGCTCCTTACTTTCTGTTAAAAAATCGTTCTTTTATAATTAATTTCTGATTGTTTTTCAAATAATGCAATTAGATCTAGCCCAACCTCCGTGAAACATCCTACCTTACTTAACGAGAAACTTATCTGTGGACATTTGTTCCCAGTTAAAATACATCCCCTTTCTCCCGTAAAATTTTCTCCGGACAGTTCCATCCTTGCTGAAAATCCCCCCGAACAGTTTCTTGTGGACAATTCTGCCTGAAAATTTTTCTTTGTATACTTTCATTTGAAAAAGACCTTAGTTTTAATCTTTTCCTCGATCACTCTAGAAATCCCACTTCCCTGAATATTTTTTCAGGGAAATCTAAATACGCTGAAAATAGCCCCCTGATAATTCTCCCAGAATATCTCTACACTTAAAATTGAGTCAGCAAAGATAAAGTAAGACACATAAAAATATTTTTTTTTCTCACTTAAAGAGGCTACTAGAACTTTTAATATCCGTTCGAATGCATCCTCTCTTTATCTTTTAGGATTATTATTTCGATATGATCATCCCTGGAAAAAAAAACAAAAATAAAAATAAACACTCATCTTTGTTTATTTCAAACACCGTGATCTTTCTTCCTACAAAAAAAAGCAGAATCCCACATTTTTGTATGTACGAGCTTGCAACCTCTACAGCAATGGTCTCTGATACGCTGAATCTTATGGTGTGATTTTCATTAAGATTCCTTGACTTTTAGGGCTGTTTCCCCTTTTCGAAAAAGAGGCAAATTTTCTCAGGCTTGTAATTTCTTATGGATAACCCAAAACTTGATTAATTTATATATATGAATCATCATAATAAGCAGATTCTTATGGTATATCTATTGATATACAATTTCGGTTACTATTGAGCCGATCTGCATCTCCAACTTTTGGTTCGTTTTGTTTGTTTCCCTGGCCACTTTGTGTAGAGCAGATGTTTCTTATAAGCTTAGGACAGAGATCGACCTATATTTGGAAATTTTAGCGTCCTATGAAAGCCCCATAACTGAACAGAAGACAACTAGCTCTCCTTTTTATTTGAATTACATTTTTTTAGGGCATAACCTCAAAGACAATAGCTTCTGGCTATACATACGGGCCAGGCATTTTAGTACAAAAGGTTGACGTGTTGGATCTTTTAAAAATCGAATAATCTACTTACTTTAGATATGAAATGACTGAAGGTAAAAATAGGATCTTTAGTCTCTCCTGTGCCCCTTAGAAGTTCCATCAATCATTTTTTTGAAGAAAATTAGGGAGTGTTACATTTTTTTTAAATTGAATCATACAAGGATTCTCAATTTCAGCACAAAAGTAAGGTCATTCAAAGATGCAGACTAACCTGGAACAATAATCGACTAGGTTCTGAGACAGTGTGGAAATGAGGTAAGTCCAAATTGCAGACTGATTCGGAGAAAAGCTAGCGAATTCCAGACGGTGGAATTGGGATGAGGCAGTGTAGCAGTCAGTTATGTCTTGAATACCACCCATCAAGTATAGAACCAATATTACATAGACTATTGAAATATCTTTTAGTAAATTTTGGCTCTGTTCCAAGAATAGAGGCTTTGTTCAGTAAATTAGCCAAAACCTGACAGGTGCCGTACCAAAATTGATAAAACAAAAAGATAGGAATGGCGAATCTAAATTCCAGCGTTATTAAGGGAGAACACTCCTTTCTCTAGAGCAGAGAACATACAATAATAAAGACAGCCGTAATTTTTACTTAAAAAGACGAGGACTAGCTTCGTGCTCAGCGATGCCTTTATCCCAAAATTCTGGATATTTTGGATCGGACATGTGAACGTGTTCTAATTGAAGAACAGTTTAGTCGCAGTTTCAAATTAAATAAATAAAAACGAGTTTTTTTAACTGAAAGTAAGGAGCGACATTAAAACTTAAAACGCACAGAAATTACACCGTATATGAAAGAGGCTGCTTCCTCATCAACGCCCCGCTCTTTACGCTAAAGTTCGACTCTGTCACAACCCTACTTTTTAAAACAGTAAACAACTTTAGCGTAAAGAGCGGGGCGTTGATGAGGAAGCAGCCTCTTTCATATACGATGTAATTTCTGTGCGTTTTAAGTTTTAATGTCGCTCCTTACTTTCAGTTAAAAAAACTCGTTCTTTTTAATTTAATTTCTGAACGTTTTTGAATCAATGCATGTTTTGATTTTGGCTCTCCGCAGAGGAATAATCAAAACAAAATTTGCATATTTTTTTTTGGGGGGGGGGGCTAAATGGCTTTCTCATAATTTTGATCGAATGATTTTGAGAAAAAAAGAGCGGGGGCGAAGCCTAGTTGCCCTCCGATTTTTTGGTTAATTAAAAAGGCAACTAGAACTTTTAATTTTTTACGAATCTTTTTATTGGTAAAAGATTTACGTAACTTATAAATTAGCTTACGCAAAGAACTTTTGTATTCTCATGTTTTTATTACATATATGAGGGGATTCGCCCCATCGTCAGTACCTCGCTCTTTACACTAAAGCTTAAATTTTATCCCAATTCATTAAGAATGACCCCTGAATCACAAAAGCCGTAGAATAAATAGTTGAAATTACTAAAAATACTTTAGCGTAAAGAGCTAGGTATCATAAGGGGGTGATCCCCTTATATGGGTAATAATTTCTGTTTGTTTTAAGTTTTATTGCTGTTCCTTACTTCCAGCTGAAAAAGCTTTTTCACATTTATTTTTTAATTTTTTTTTTAAATAATGCTAGTAAATCCTGCTCTCCCTTCATGGAAGTTTTCTTTTCCCATGACAAATTCTCGATGGAAAGTTCCCCCAGCATATCCCCCTCTTCTCAACCCCTCCCCCCAACCAAAAAAATCCTCCTGAAAACGCCTGTATACTTCCCAATAACCATTACTATATGTAAGCACAGGTCAAAGTTTGTAACTTGTTGCCCCTCCCACGGGGACTGTGGGGGAGTAAGTCGTCCCCAAAGACATAGTTATAAGGTTTTTCGACTATGCTGAATAAAATGGCTATCTCAGAATTTTTATCCGTTGACTTTGGGAAAATAATTAGCGTGGGAGGGGGCCTAGGTGCCCTCCAATTTTTTTGGTCACTTAAAAAGGGCACTAGAACTTTTCATTTCCGTTAGAATAAGCCCTCTTGCAACATTCTAGGACAACTGGGTCGATACGATCACCCCTGGGGAAAAAAAACAACAAAAAAACAAATAAACAAATAAACACGCATCCGTGATCTGCCTTCTGGCAAAAAATGCAAAATTCCACATTTTTGTAGATAGGAGCTCGAAACTTCTACAATAGGGTTCTCTGATACGCTGAATCTGATGGTGTGATTTTCGTTAAGATTCTATGACTTTTAGGGGGTGTTTTCCCCTATTTTCTAAAATAACACAAATTTTCTCAGGCTCGTAACTTTTGATGGGTAAGACTAAACTTGATGAAACTTATATATTTAGAACCAGCATTAAAATGCGATTCTTTTGATATAGCTATTGGTATCAAAATTCCATTTTTTAGAGTTTTGGTTACTATTGAGCCGGGTCGCTCCTTACTACAGTTCGTTACCACGAACTGTTTGATGATGAAAAGAACTAAAGATCCTGGATGAATGAAGATAGCCTACTTCTATATTGACACTGGATAAATATATAATATATAATATAGAAATTGGTTCTATATTGACTATATTAACATTGGTTAATTCACTATCATGGTTGCTGCAGTGGCTGCACTCTAGGAAAAGAGCAGACCACAGCTAATAGTAACCAAAATTTGAAAACACGTTTTGAACAAAACTGCATAATGAAAATAAATTGCGATCTGACACTGGTTCAGGGATGTTAAGTATTATTTCGGTTTATCTTAAAAGTAAAAGTTTATTGCGAAAACAAACTTGTAGTAATTTCGAAAAAGAGCATGAAACCCAAGACCGTATCCAAGGGCGGGAGTACGGGTTTGAACCACAACTCCCAAATGTTTGTCTGACTTGTAAAAATGTGATAAAATTGATATAAACAAATTTTGTATGTGTTTTTTGAGGTTTTTGTATAAACTTCCTCGTAAAAATCCTTGTTTAAAACATCCCCCCCCAAAAAAAAAATTCTGGATACGGCTATGATGAAACCCCTCATATTTCTTAATGAAAATTGCATGATTGCAATCAATATGGTTGAAAACCATACATACGAAAATTACAGTCCTCTACCTTTAACAACAAGGAAAATCACTTTTTGCAAGGTCAGTACTGATGTGTCCCCTTTTCTTTTTTTTTCTTTTTCTACTATGGCTATTGGATTACTACACTACATTATACCTATTTTTGATGGCTCATTTAAAAGTCTTACTCATATCTAAACACTTTTTTTTATATAAATACCACCATCTGCATGTGCCACACGGAACTGAAGATAGCATTTTTGGTGTCAATTTTCTAGTGGCAAAATTGCAGTATAAATAAAAACTCAGATGGGACCAGGTCTTGGCTATCAGGTTGATGTGGCAGTAATTCCCACCGAAATTCTCCTAAACCTTTTTTTATTGTGTAAAGAATGGGCTGGGGGGTGATGAAAATTTTGCTTAAGTTTCTAGAGAGAAAACATGGAGTTCTGTCAATATTAAAAAAAAATTTTACTACTAAAAAGTTTACTACATTTTACTTTGGTTAAACTAAAAAAAATCAACTATAGGTAAGGAGCAATATTAAAGCTAACAGCAATCAAAAATGACTCTGTTTATGAGAGGGGCTGCCCCTTCCCCACAGAAAAAACGATCATGGCAGTATAACATTTGTATTAAATTTGAATCAAAAAGGGGCAAAGATTAATAAAAACAAATAAAGTTTTCTGAGGGAAGTTGTAACTTCAAACGAACAAAAATTATTGCTTCACAGTCTATCTAACATACACCGATAAAGCTAGTGTAAACGAACCAGCTGATGATGTTTCCCTTTGCTTGAATGATCATAAAATACTAGCGCTTTACTGAAAACACAAAGACCAAGGATAAAGACAAGAATACTAATTTACGAATCATAAGTGAGTGTGTAACCTGGCTACAACAAACTAATCTATAACGCTTTTCATAGTCTTACATCAGCTGTGATATGAGTAACTTTCAGTATACAATTAAAATTTTCTTATAAACACAAGCCAAAAAATAAATATTGTTTTAAAAAACTTCAAAGTCATTGAACAGCATTTTAAATAACGAACTCATTTATCAGGTAAAATCTTGGTCTCATTAGCTGTGATAGCAATAGTGCGCAGCCGTACAATTTTAAATTGTGAAAATACAGTCTTTAGTATTACTCGAAATGAAGAATAAATAAACCATTATGTGAAAATGGAAATGTGGTTATTTCTCTCTATTCAATTTAGAATTTCAAGTCATGGTAAAAATTCTATTTTTAATCTATAGTTTTGATACTATCAAGATAGCTTCGTTTCGGACTTGTCTACAAATTAATCATGAAATGTCCTTTTCAGACTTAAAATGAGTTGGACTGAGCTCATTGTGCACAAGCGATACCAAATTAAACAAAGAAAAATGAAGCAACAATCCTAAAATGCCTTTTTTTAATGTTAAAGCGTCCTTGATCTGTTTACTTGTATTGTCTCAAAACTCCTATATTGTCTTGTGTTTTCAGTAAAACGCTAGTTTCGCTGAAAAATCCAAACATCCGAGCAGAAAAGTCCGTTTTTGGTCGTTTAAAGTTTGACTTGAGCATTCAGTTTAATTTTTAGTCGTTTTAAAATTTACTCATTCATCTGTGTTATTACCTGTTATCTCTATGTTTGCTATGGTCCTTTATTTTCCTTTTGTTCGTTTTGGGTTTCATTTGTCCTTTAAAGGTTTAGTTCTGGTGGTTTTGAGTTTGAATGATTATAAAACCATGTTTCTGCTGGTCTCAAGTTTAACGTGGTTCTTAGCTTTACTATGAAAAACTTCATTTTCGGGAAGATTTTTCAATTAATCATAAAGTAATCTCTTAATGATCCGATTGCAGAAGTGGCAGGAAATTTTTTAGGTTCCAACATATAAACGTTTAACCCTTCAAATATTGCTTCAGAATTTAAAGCAGCATCTCCGATTTGACAGTTTTTATCAAATTTTCTTTAAATGCAGAAAATTTTGTAAGGGATTTTGTTTTATACTGTATAATCCTTTATTATATGTTGCAAATATTTGATATTCATGACGACTTTTTCACCTAGTCGAACATTGGAGACTTGAAAGGAGGATGCCTGCCTTGGAAATGTAACATCTTGTTCAAATAGTTGAGACCTCATTTTAAAAATAGATTCGAGAAACTTCGGAAAAAGAAAAAAGGAAAAACTGATTCAGAAAAACTTTTAACTTTCTTCGGTTGCGAATTTACTCATATTTGGATTTCCACAGATTTAATTTAAATTCTGAAAGAATTAAAATACCCCAAAAATATATTCCTTAAAATGGTGAAGTGATTTATCTGCCTGCCTATATAAGAAATTGTATAGTTGCATTTTAAAAATGCGAGGTTATATATAGTGAAATAAATGTAAATAATACTACAACGTCTGGGGCTTTTTTTCTTACAAAGAACGGAAGAATATTCTTATACAACTTGTTTGCAGGCTTATCGAGATGACAGGACGTTGGGGGAAGCGGAATACTTATGACCCAGGCTCCTATGGGGTCCTGGCTGAAAATACGCCTGAGTTCGTTTTAAATTGACAAATTAAGAGGTCAGAATGCTCAAGACTTTTTTTTGCTACAAAGGTGAGTAAAAATGGAATTGAACATAGTTCAATTCCAGAAAATAATTTGCGCTTTACTGAAACCGAAATAAGATTAAGTGTTTTCATTCATTTTTAACTTTTATAAATAAGAAATTATCAAAACTTTAAGCAATAAATATCATTATATGTCAATTAAACTGACAATCCACTGTCATTTGTTTCGTTTTTTTTTAGTAAAGCGCAAATTATGTTCTGATCTTGAGAAGGCATGGGGGTAATCAGCCCTACCTTTGTCAATTTCTGCTCGTTTTGAGTTTGACTCCTTTATTATAATTTCTGTTCGTTTTGAGTTTCTTTTATTTATTGATAGTGGTTTGTGGTAGTTTTACGTTTGGTAGATTATTTGACTTTATTTCTGCTCATTTTCGGCTTAATAGAGCTCTTAACTTTTCTTTCAAAAACTTTCTTTATGAAAAAGTTTTTTTAATCAATTTCTGTTCGTTCTTTATTGATATAGTTTATTTCATGAAAAAAAAATAGTATTTTATATCTTTTTAGCTTTTTCCTATAAGAATCCATAGTTTGGGTTGCTATCAGTATGTTCGAAAAACTTTTTCAGCAATTCTTAATCCAAACACAAACAGTATTTTGTAATTTAATTTTATAACTCCTAAGTTAGCGTGAACAATTAAACTTTGCATCATTCTCATAAGATTCTATCTATGCTCTTTGACAACCTAGTCGCACTTACGCTCTTTTTATTTATCTAAATTGTGAAAGAAGAAGTAGGAATAGGAGTAGCCCCAAAAGTTTCAACTTGATACCCCTAATCGTTCTCGATACATTGCTGATGTGCCTTATTGGCGACCGTAAACGCAATGCCTTTTGATTTAGTGTAAACCAACGTTTAGTTTTGAAGCATAATGGGCAAATTGCATAAATGTGGGGGGTTGACATGCCCAATATTCCAAAGCACATTGTTGCTGGTCTGTTCTACTATGCTGAACAAAATGGTTGTCTCAAGATTTTCACTGAATGCATTTGGAAAATGAAAATGATTGAGAGAAGGGCTGCTTGCCCTCAAATACCATTTTATTCTTATAAAGGGCGATAGAACTTTAAATTTTTAACCGAATTAGCTCCTTTAAAAGGTTCAATGATATTTCTAGTTATTATAGAGTGGCGCTGCCAATGATATTGCTTATATGCCCTTTTGAAAACCTGTATGTATACAGTTTTTTCCTTTAATTGAAACTCCTAAACGTATCCAAAAAGTTTCACATTATTACCCTTAGCGTCAATAGTTACAGTAACTGTGGTGGTAGTAATAAAAGTATATACTTAGTGCCTTCTGGCCAGTTAAAAATCCCCCACAACTTACCCTTAAAGGTCTAACTTAATAATATAAGTTTTTTTCAGATATTGCTTTGTCACCTTTGGAGGTCCAAATGCTTATAGTTTGTTTTGATTAAGCTCAACATCCGCCTAAATATTCCTTAAAATCTTCACCTTAACACCCTTAGCAGCACAGTACTAATAGTTGCAGCAGCATTAGTAACAGCATACGCATAGCAGCTTTGGTTAAACACCCCCTTCAACACACGCTGAAAGTTTCAGCTTAATGCCATCAACCGTTCCGGAAGCATATCTGATGCTCTATGTAGTTTCTATAAATCTCAAATTCTTTGCCTTAGTATCCTTAGTTTAGGTTACAGTGGTAGTTAGTAGCAGTAGAATCAATCTAGTAGCCTAACCTTTAGTGGCAGTTTCAGTAGCAGAAATAGTAATAATAGCAACAGTAGTAGTAGTAAAATTATGATTGGTCTATTAGGTATGATTTTTGATTTTTTTTGGATCTGTTTTTGAAATGCAGGCTGCAAGTGAGAATTCGGTTGAGTTTGCAAGATATTGGAATGGGAAATGACACGATTCCTCGCTACGCCAGGAATCAACAGGCAAAAACAGGAAGTCAAGTTCTAGCGGGATGGATGAGTTTACGCTGAAACTCGTAGGAGCCACAAAATGAGTGTCCTCTTCATAAAGGAGGGGGAAAAGATGACTCATTGAATCGAAGAACTATGTCTATTTTCCCAATTTTCTCTAAGTTATATAAGAAAGCGCTACTTGCCCGGTTAAGCTATTATATTGAAAAGAATAAAATAAAAATGGAAAACCAATTTGGGTTCAGAAAAGGACTATCTACGGATATGGCAGTTCTGAAACTGGTTGATTGGATTAATGATGCATTTGAAGCTGGTCTCATGCCCACAGATGTTTTTTAAATATGAAAAAAAAACATTCGATACGGTGGACCACTCACAGCTTATTCAAACTCTTGCATCGATTCGGACGAAGGGTTGAAGCATTGAATGGTTTTCATCATATCTAAACAATCAGTAGCAGATAGTTCAAAGTGGATCATTTTTATCTTCAAAAAAGGAAATAGAGTTTGGGGGTCCCACAAGGGTCAATCCTGGCGTCCCTCCTTTTCATCATTTTCATTGATCAAGTGAAGCATTACCTATCAGAGGCTAGTGTCATCCTGTTTGCAGATAATACTTTGCTCTTTTTGGCAGCGCCTAAATACATAAGGAAGTTTCTGAATTTCTAACTTCTCAACATAATCTGTTAACCCTAAACTTTTCTAATTTTTATGATATTTTCTTGACATTCGACAAGTGCTGGAAATGATGTAATTATGGTTCGAGGATATGTGTTGAAAAGAGTAGCAACAACGAAGTATTTTGGGTTTTTAACTGATGAAAACCTGTCGTGGAAAACCATTCAAGTGCGATAGCTCAAAAAATAAGCAGAGGCCTTGGGGGTGATGCGATGAATTAAAAATCTTGTGCCAAAAAATATTCTAAAATGAATTATTTTTCCATGTTCTGTCCATATACTAGCTACGGATGCTGTATATAGGTAAGTAATTTTGTAACATGTTTCAAAAGAGTACAAAAACTTCAGAACAGAGCTGTAAAATTATTATGGGAATTTTATGATTCTGATGAGGTTCCTGCTCATGAGAATTTTAAAAAGAATAAGTTGATGGATGTATCCAAAATTCAAAATTACCTAGTCCTGATTTTTTCGTACAAATATTTGAATCAACTGCTCAGCCCTGCTTTTGAAAATTTTTTCCCTTCTAATAGAGACGGTCATGACCATAATACAAGAAAAGCTGATAATTTAACTCATGAGTTTACGAGTACCACTCAGGAATCTTTAGTGATTTGCCATTATAGTCCCCATGTTTGGAATTGGTTGCCCGCATATGTGAAAAATGTGCCTATTCTTTCGGCTTTCAAGTCATGGGCAAAGAAGTTGCTTTTATCTCATGAGTGAATTTAATGTGAAGGGCACTCGAGGTTGTCATTATATTCTAGGCATTTCCCCGATTTTCTTTGCTGCTAATTTTTTTTTCTCTTTTTTCTTTTCTTCCTTCATCAGTTGAGTTTTTTGTGTCGAGTAGATCGGTATGAATGTGGTTTTAATTAGTTGAGGGTGATAACCTCGCTTGCCCTTCCAATCTTATTGCCATTCTTGGCAGGTAAAAGGCGAATAATGTTTGTTTTCTTTTTTACTAAATGTATATCTCATTGTCTCACTAGAAGCCGAAACATTAGGATAAAAAATTTATTTTGGTTAGTTCAAGAATGCTTACAACAAGCCGTTAGTTTCAGTTTCATACCACCAAACTGTTCTTAAGATGTAAACTGCTCCTGGTACACCCTTTTGACAAAATGCATACAGAAGCGTGTTTTGACTTAGTTCACCTTCTCCTTCAAAATTCCTTGAAAATTTCACCTTCATGCCCTTAGGCATAGTTGTAATAGTAGTGACAGTAGTAGTATTGATTTCACCATTAATAGTATTGAAAAGCACTAGTACTTCTAGCAGTAACAGTGTTAACATATTACCTTTTGGTCAGTAGAACATCATTCTCATCAAGTCTTGGAAGTTTCAACTTACTACAATTAACCATTGCAATGACATTGCTGATATGTCCTTTTGATAACCTGTATGTTCATATACTTCTCGAAATTTTCATCTCAATGCTCTTAGCCTTACAAGCAGTTGCAATAGAAGCAGTAGCAATATAGTAAATGAAGCACAAACGGAAGCATTAGCAGTAGTACGCACATATTGCGTTTTGGTGAGATGATCTTCCCCTTTAAGCATTCTCTGAAAGTTTCTTCTTAATACCCAAATCAACTCTTAAGATACGCAATTTTGAAAATTTGCATGCACATAGAGTCTTTTGATTAAGTTTGAAAATCCCCTCAACACTTTAAATACAGTAGTCTTGTAGTAGTAGTGATGGTATCTGTTGGTAGCATTGGTAGCATGGAAATATTATATTTTTGATCATATCCCTTATCATTTGTTGAATTTTACAAATTAATATGCACAGTTATTCCAGTGTTACACCCTTTTGGCAATCCTGATACACATACCGTGTTTTGATTTAGTTCAACAAATCCCTCAATATTCTCGAAAGGCTTACCTGAATGCCTTTCGTCTTCTTGGGAAGTAAAGTTCAAACATGCATACCTTTCTCACTAACATATACCATGTGCAATCAATGAAGGAATTCCCTAGCTTACAGTCTTTGTCCTGAGGACTGTCGGGAGGTTGACATCCCCAAAGACATAATTAATGGACTTTTCATCAAGGCTGAACAAGATAGATCTCTTAAAGTTTTGATAAGATGTGTTTTGGGAAGTGATGGGCCTGGAAGATGGGGGGGGGGCTTCTTGCTCTCAAACCACTTTTGACTCTTAAAAAGGGTACTTTAACTTCCAATTTAAAATCAAATGAGCTCCAGCTGAAGTTTATGTGACCAACCGTTCCCTAAGAACCTTATATGCCACTGGGCATAGCTTACAATCCCTGCCCATGGGCTCTGGGCGATTGTGTCCACCCTAAAGATATTGTTATATTATTTTTAGACCATTGGTATTAAAATGGCCGTCTCACAATATCAACTGGATGTGTTGCAGGAAAAGAGGATGTCAGGGAGGGGGCTAGTTGCTCTTGATCATGTTTGACTTTGAAGGAGAGCTAGAACTATAA
This sequence comes from Artemia franciscana, assembly GCF_032884065.1. Taxonomy (NCBI): domain Eukaryota; kingdom Metazoa; phylum Arthropoda; class Branchiopoda; order Anostraca; family Artemiidae; genus Artemia; species Artemia franciscana. Next base: position 27,621,275 of record NC_088876.1, on the reverse strand, counting down.
TTTTCCAATCAAATGAGCCTCTTCTAAAGTTCACAGGACCACTCCTTCCATAAGAGCCTGATATACCCCTGGGCCATAGCTTACAACCCTTACACCCGGACTCTGGGAGATTCTGTCAACCCCAAAGGCCTTATTATATGATTTTTGGACTATTTTTGAACAAATCACTTTCTTAAAATTTTTATCGAATGCATTTGCAGAAAATATGGCTTGCGGGTGAGGGGGGCTGCCCTCCGATCACTTTGACTCATAAACTGGGCACTAGAAAATCTGATACTCCGACCATCCTTTTCATAAAAGCCTTATATGCTCTTGGGGAATAACTTACTGCACTTGCGCTGGGGTTTGTTTGCAGGGGGGAGGGCGTTCATCCTCAGACATAATTTCCAGACTTTTCAACTACTCTGAACAAAATGGCTATCTCAACATTTTGATTACACGTGTTTTGGGAATGGATGGGTTGAGGCAGGGGTCTTGCTGCTCTCCAATTACTTTTGACTATTTAAAACGGTACTAGCCCTTTCGATTTTTAATCGAGTAAGCCTTTTCGAAGTTTCTACGACAACAGACAGCCATCTCAACATTTTTATAAGATGCACCTCGGGAACATACAAGGCGTATGGGGGGAGGGATACCCACCCTTCTTTCACTCTGAATCTTATAAAGAGCACTAGAAATTCTGATTACTAATCCAATGACCCCCCTCCAAAGTATATACGATCACCCTTTCTATATTAACCTTATATGCCCCCAGGGCATAACTTAAAACCCTTGCCTTGAGGGCTGTAGGGACGTTGTCATTCTCAAATACACAATTTCTAGATCTTTCAACTACGTTGATCAAAATGGTCATCTCAAAATTTTGGTTGGATGTGTTTGGGGATGTGGTGGGCGTGGGAGAGGGGTTAGTTGCCTTCCAATGACTTTCGACATATTAAAAGGGCACTAGCCCTTTGAATAGCCTAATCAATTGAGCTTATTATATGATTTTTGGACTATTTTTGAACAAATCACTTTCTTAAAATTTTTATCGAATGCATTTGCAGAAAATATGGCTTGCGGGTGAGGGGGGCTGCCCTCCGATCACTTTGACTCATAAACTGGGCACTAGAAAATCTGATACTCCGACCATCCTTTTCATAAAAGCCTTATATGCCCTTGGGGAATAACTTACTGCACTTGCGCTGGGGTTTGTTTGCAGGGGGGGAGGGCGTTCATCCTCAGACATAATTTCCAGACTTTTCAACTACTCTGAACAAAATGGCTATCTCAACATTTTGATTACACGTGTTTTGGGAATGGATGGGTTGAGGCAGGGGTCTTGCTGCTCTCCAATTACTTTTGACTATTTAAAACGGTACTAGCCCTTTCGATTTTTAATCGAGTAAGCCTTTTCGAAGTTTCTGCGACAACAGACAGCCATCTCAACATTTTTATAAGATACACCTCGGGAACATACAAGGCGTATGGGGGGAGGGATACCCACCCTTCTTTCACTCTGAATCTTATAAAGAGCACTAGAAATTCTGATTACTAATCCAATGACCCCCCTCCAAAGTATATACGATCACCCTTTCTATATTAACCTTATATGCCCCCAGGGCATAACTTAAAACCCTTGCCTTGAGGGCTGTAGGGACGTTGTCATTCTCAACTACACAATTTCTAGAACTTTCAACTACGTTGATCAAAATGGTCATCTCAAAATTTTGGTTGGATGTGTTTGGGGATGTGGTGGGCGTTGGAGAGGGGTTAGTTGCCTTCCAATGACTTTCGACATATTAAAAGGGCACTAGCCCTTTGAATAGCCTAATCAATTGAGCCATTTCGATCAGCCTCGTGTATTGTGCTATTCAGTTGTATGCAATTTTTAAGAGATTTTGACTCTGTAAGATTGATTTCGTTATGCTAAACTTTTTTCTATGTGTGATTCATTGACATATTATATGACTTATTATTAAATTGATTTGGTAGTCGGTTCGCTACTTTACAGTATTAAATAGCATTGAAAAAAGCAGGCCACATAAAGCAAAAGCAAAAATACAGGATAATTCCAAGTTTTATTCTATATAATCAATAGTTTAATGTTATATAGTAACACGAATCTTATGATATTTTAAAATTATACGAATGTATACATAAAATAAACCTACAAAACATACAGATTTGTAACGAAAATTGTTATCTATGTCTTCTCTTTCACTTGCCCAAAGTGCAATTGAAGATAATCTTTCTTGCCCTTTGGTGTTGCGGCAGTACGTCCTCAACCATCAAAGGCAAGAAAAGGGTCTTTCACACGACGTAGAATTCATTTCATAGGAATAGTGAAGTACTGCTTAAATAGATCAAATATCAGAGGAAACACACATTGCAAGCGTTTTTCAGCAAAAACAGAGGCTCTTTCTAGGAAATTTTGTTTTTTATATCCTCAACTCCGTAAAAACACTGTAGCTCAGACATGCAGTGTTCAAATTCGAGCTGATAGTATTTACACACAAAGCTTATACTGTCTTTGTTCATTTCGTTTCCACTTAGCATTGCGCTTCAGTGGTTCAAAACGTCATAACTGCTGTCTTCTAGCCTCTCTGCTAGTCTCTGCAGTTCTAGCTGTCTTCTAGTCTCTGCAGTTTGAATATCAATAACAGGATACAACACCGTATTTTTGAAAAAAAAAAACTCTTGTACTGTGTCATAAAGGAACTATTGTACCCCCAAGTAATTTTACTGGAACTTTACGTTTCTGGGGCAATTCAGGACCTCTAAAACCACATTTATTAGCTTTTTCTGAGCTGTGACGGCAATCATAAAGTTCCATATGACACCCAAAACCTGTAATTATGTTAAAAAAACACTTTTTTTATTTGATTAAATAAAAAAAACAAGTTTTTTAATTAAAATAAGAAGCGACATTAAGACTTAAGACGAACAGAAATTACTCCGTATATGAAAGGGGCTTTTCCTCCTAAACACCTCGCTCTTTACGCTAAAGTTTGACTCTTTCTCTTAACTCTACTTTTTAAAACAGTAAAAAACTTTAGCGTAAAGAGTGGGGCATTGAGGAGAAAAAACCCTTTCACATACGGAATAATTTCTGTTCATTTTAAGTTTTAATGTCGCTCCTTACTTTAATTTTAAAAAAAACTTTTCTTTTTTATTCAATTTCAGGACTTTTTACATTAAAAATGAGCTAGGATTCATTAAAAAAATTATCTGGTCGAAGTAAAGAGCGAAATTGAAGCTTAAAACGAGCAACAGTTTTAAAGTTACTTAATGAATTATAGTTTTTTCTCCGAATTATTTTGGGGGCAACTCTTTATCCCCCCCCAAACGACGCTACGGATGTCAGACGGACTTTGCCTTAAGGAGCACAGGAAAGGCAATGCGAGAACACGGAATCAAATAGGGAGGAAGATTATGCTGATGATTTAAGCATCCTAGATGAAAGTGCTAGCAAAATTAATGAATTTTTGAAGATTTTGTGAGTTCAGGGTATTAGAATAGATTTGAAAATTAATGTTAAGAAGATTTTCGCTAAAGCTGGGAATAGGTGAAGATGAAGAGTTGACACTGGGTAATGAAAAGATTGATCATGCGAACAGCTTCATTTACCTTTGTAGCTTAATTAGTAAAAACGTCGGGAGCAGTGAAGATGTTAAAAGTAAAATAGCCAAGGCTTAGGGTGTTTTTCACAATTAAAAAAGTTTGGAAGTCTAGGAATGTAAGAATGCAAACCAAGATTAGAATAATGAAGGCCACAGTGATGACAGCGGTCAAATATGGTTCTGAAGCATAGGTACTCCCGAAAAAAGGATTAAGATTTGCTTAATGTTTCCAGAGAAATTGCCTACGAATTGTTTTGGGCACCCGACTGACTGACCGTATTTCATACAGTAGGCTTTACGAAAACTGTGATTTAATTCCACTTTCTAGGTCTTTAATTAGAAGGGTTGAGACAGCTAGGGCACGTTGTGTGGATGAAGGATGACAGAAACCCGAAAATTGTCCTTTGTGGCCAACCGTTTAGGGCTAAATGGAAAGCAAGTCATCTGGGGCTGGGGTGGGAGGATGTCACAAAGAAAATTTAAGAAAAATAGGAACTTACTGGGAGGGTGTAAAGAATGAGGCTTTGAATAGATTGGGATGGAGGAGGAGCGTGCGTAGCTGTGTTGGCCTCAATTGGCTTGGTCCTGCAGTGAGTTGTTAGTAGTAGTAGTAGTAGTAATCCCAATTAGTTGTGGATAATACAGAGCTTTGATATATCAATGCACAGGTATAGATATCAAATTTTGTTAACACTAATTGCAACACTTCTGAAAGACGCAAAATAGTACATGGTAGCCTATACATTTAGATAACAGCATCCTTCTATAGTCTAAAAAGTTTTTTGACACGTAACATTTCCCTAAAGACCGAGAAAAAATCATCACTATCGTATATAGATGCTCTTGCTCTTTAGGGTTTAAACGAAAATACTTGATAAAAAAAGTCTTTTAAGCTCAAATGCCTTCTATATTGACATTTTGGTCCTGGAATTAGTTAGGAAAAGACTAAAATGCCCTTTATAAAAGCGCCATGGTAACTCTTTCAGCTCCGGGATCTCTTTTCTCCCTTGCTAATGTATTTCCATCTTCTCAGAAATATATATATCGTAGTTTCTTAGCAACTGACATATCCCAAAATCGCTCTAATATATCAAAGAGCGTTGTACCGTGATGTCCATTAGGAGCTTTCAGTAAAGAGCTTTTCCCTGCTCATACCCCATTTAGGCTTTCAGGGAATTCTGGCTTTTTGAAATATTACTGTTTTATGATTTTCGCTTAGTAGTGTACCGGGAGTAAGAGAAAAATTTCACAATCAATCGAGGACTGGAAAGCTTTTTCATTTATGAAAATCTGGGTAATTGACAATTATTCAAAAGACGTTACGTCATCCCAGATAAGTATTACAAAGAAAGTCGACAAACTGAAGAGCATGTTTAATTTGCTTACTTTTATTGAACATCCGATGTTTACGTAAGGAAAAAGGCAAATAAAGCACATAAAAGGGGACGCATATCTACTTTCCCTGCAAAAAGTAATTTTCCTTGTTGCTCAATGTGGAGAAATGTACTTCTCCTAAGTTGGGGCTTAGGCGATGGTGATTATAATAGCACAGCTTTCAGTTTGATTTGACACAGTTTTTGTCAGATTTCTGGCTATTTTCCAAATTTTCAACGATTTGTCCTTGTAAGAACCTCTATCATCAAAATTAATGAAAATATGTTACTAAATCAAGCACCATGTGGAAAGACTTTAAGTACTTCTGAATCTTGCGAACCAATTAAGACTAGACGATGAATTTGACCAATTGGTTGAGCTTCTTTGCTTGATTATTCTGACATGGAGCATAGACAAATACCAACGGTTAAATAGTAAAGTTAAAAACATTCCCCCGAAAAGAAGACTTTCAAAGAAGAGTAAAGATCAATATTAAACTTCAGATTAGCAGAAATAAATCCTATAATAGTTCCAACTCAAAATGACCAGAAATTATTATCAAAGAGTAAATGAAATCCGACAGAAAAAGAAATAAAAATATATGATAATACTAATAGAGATAAACATAAATACTAAATACGTGCTAAATAAGTACTAAATAAGCAATAAATAAGATGAAAATAAATAAAGTACTAACATAGATGAAAAATAAACCTTAAAACGATTAAATTCTAAACTAAACATTTAAGTCATACATTAAACGAACAAACATAATTACATATAGAAATTCGATTACTTTCCCGTTACCCCTCCCTTAGCCATAAAATTTCAATAGCCAATTGTGTCAATTCTATTTTGTTGAAAAATTCATTTATTTAAACTGTGTACTTTAATTTTTATAACATCGACAAAAAATGAGAAATAAATCACTATGATAATTAAGATGACTTAAGTTCCTAAGGGAAATTAGCTGATTATTTGTGGTACAGAGATATTAACTCCTGGAAATGTCGATCAATTGATTAATCAATTTATTCAGCCAATATCCTTTTCATTGAAAAATCTTTTTTATACTCAGCGAAAAATAAATAATGGCGACTTCCCGTCGGAGCTTAAAAGGTATATTTTTTCATTCCCTCATATATTTTTGTGATTCCACATCACGTTCGGGTATTAGATGAGGGGCAGTAGTTAAACCAGAAGTCTCTTTGAAAGCCAATAGATGGTAATTTTTTGAACAAAAACCTAGAATTGGGGCTATTGAAAAGAAAACACGTTACAAAATGATTCTTACTTTATAATATGCGGCAAAATTATACTTAACTCTATTTGAATGTACTTCCACAATATTTTACCCTCAAAATCCCCCTCTTCGCCCTGAATGTATTATGTTTCCCATCATTTTGCCACGCGTACGTCTTCTTTCAACCCGGTTAACCATAAATCAAAATCAAAGCAGAAGAAATCAAGAAACACCTAAACACATGGAAAATATGTGATTTGGGTAATATGTTTCCGCATTAGGGGGCTTGGGGGTAAGTGGCGTAGTGGTAAAATTTATTACGAACCAATATAGAGAAAGCAGTTTCCTATTTTGAATTTCTGCCAAGATTCCCAACTAAGGCAGTTTGCTCGTGTGAAGTTTCAGAAGTTGCTGGTGGTTTTACTCTGTGGACTCAAATACGTTTATTTCGATGTAATTTGTTAAATTGTCTTGATTCAAAGGAATCGCTTTTTCGAAAAAACATACTTTTTTCCAAACATGGTATTAGAAAATTATTAGAATTGTTATTAACCAGTCTTACGCCCTGCCTCTGACTTCAAATTTGAAGCCCCCGTAACGACCAAAAACCCTTAAAGTTGGAATATTATCATCAAGCTCATTCCAAGATGTTGTAAATGGGGTATTTTGCAAATCTTGGCACATACCTTTCAATTCACCTTGATACTAAACTGTGATTAAATAAAAAAAAAAAGTTTTTTGAAATGAAAGTAAGGAGCGACATTAAAACTTAAAACGAACAGAAATTACTCCGTATATGAAAGGGGCTTTTCCTCCTCGACACCCCGCTCCTTACGCTAAAGTTTTTTATTGTTTTAAAAAGTAGAGTTGCGAGAAAGAATCAAACTTTAGCGCAAGGAGCGGGGTGTCGAGGAGGAAAAGCCCCTTTCATATACGGAGTAATTTCTGTTCATTTTAAGTTTTAATGTCGCTCCTTACTTTCATTTCAAAAAACGTGTTTTTTTTATTTCTTTTCTGAAAGTTTTTGAATTAATGCATGTCTGATTTTGGCTCTCCGTACATAAATTATTAAAATAAAATTTGCATATTAATTCTTTTTTTGGCTAAATAGCTTTCTCTTAGTTTTGATCAGACGATATTGAGAAATAAGGGGTGGGGAAGGAGGCCTTAAAAAGGCCTCCCTCTTTTTACTTAAAAAGGCAACTAGATCTTTTAATTTTTAGCGAACGTTTTTATTAGTAAACAAAAATACGTAACTTAAGAATTAACTTACGTAACAAACTTTTATATTCTTATATTTTTGATTATATATATGAGAGGGTTGGTCCCCTCGTTAATACCTTGCTCTTCACACTAAATCTTGTTTTGTCCCAATTCTTTAAGAATGACCCCTGAATCAGAAAGGCCGTAGAATAAATAGTTGGAATTACTTAAAAAATTTTTAGCATAAAGAGTGAAGTATTTATCTCCTCCTAAATACCTCGCTCTTTATACTAAAGTATTTTTAGAACCCCTCATATGCGTAATAATCTCTGTTCGTTTTAAGTTTTAATTCTTCTCCTTACTTTCAATCGAAAAAACTTTTTCATGTTTATATTTTCATTTTTTTTTTATAGTAATGCTAGAAAGTCCTGCGCCCTTTTCATTAAATTTCTCTTCCCCCATGAAATATTCTTCCAAGGAAAGACCCTCCCATATAGCCCCCTCACCTGAACCCCACACCCAAACCAAAAAAATCCTCCTGATAACGTCGGTACACTTCCCAGTAACTATTACTGTATGTAAACATTGGTCAAAGTTTGTAACTTGCAGCCCCTCCCCCAGGGACTGTGGTGGGTAAGTCATCCCCAAAGACATAGTTATTATGGTTTTCGGCTATGTGGAACAAAATGGCTCTCTCAAAATTTTCATCCGTTGACTTTGGGAAAAAATGAGCGTGGGAGGGGGCCTAGGTGCCCTCTAATTTTTTTGGTCAATTAAAAAGGGCACTAGAATTTTTAATATCCTTTTCATTGAAAAATCTTTTTTATACTCAGCGAAAAATAAATAATGGCGACTTCCCCTCGGAGCTTAAAAGGTATATTTTTTCATTCCCTCATATATTTTTGTGATTCCACATCACGTTCGGGTATTAGATGAGGGGCAGTAGTTAAACCAGAAGTCTCTTTGAAAACCAATAGATGGTAATTTTTTAAACAAAAACCTAGAATTGGGGCTATTGAAAAGAAAACACGTTACAAAATGATTCTTACTTTATAATATGCGGCAAAATTATACTTAACTCTATTTGAATGTACTTCCACAATATTTTACCCCTAATATTTTACCAATGCGATGGTGTGATTTTCGTGAGGATCCTATTACTTTTAGGGGGTGTTACCCCCTATTTTCCAAAATAAGGCAAAGTTTCTCAGGCTCGTAACTTTTGATGACAAACACTGTATTTGATAAAGCTTATATATTTAAAATCAGCATAAAAATCCGATTCTTTTGATATATCTTTTAGCATCGAAATTCCGTTTTTAAGAGTTTCGTTTACTATTGAGCCGGGTCGCTCCTTACTACAGTTCGTTACCACGAACTGTTTGAAAAGGGATTTATAGCAGGAAGAATTTAGACCTATATTAAATAGATTTATATTATACAATATTTTGGTCCCTTGATCCCCACACACTCAGTGACAGTTTCCATTTTACCCCCCTTCCCGAAGCTTTTGAGACAGTACAGGCCGCATGTTTTTAAAGTTTGCGAAAAGACAAGCTTCTGAGACAATAAAAATTCTCTAGTCATTTTTTTTAGATGACACCCTCTAGCGTGTCATCACTAACGAATAAAGTTTTCGCTCCATTTATCTAGAAAACGGAAGACCTGAACGCGGTATTACCACACTAGGCAATCACAGGATGTTCAAAATGAACATACAGAGATAAGATAATTTTGCTAGTAGTTTTATCTCATATCAAGGACCGTTTTTTGCCATATCATAAGTCAGTAGAGGAGAACTAGCTATGGAAAAATAAAAAAAAAATACTCTGGCTTATATGAAAAGCCAAAAAGAAACGACGGTGCTCAATTAAGATGCCCTTCGAGTGTTGTACGACGCGCAACACGCGCAGGTTGTATGGGAGTTAGTACTTTTCTGTCACGGTAGTAATTTTTAGCAACCCTGGGTAGTACCAGTACCTTTGCTGGGTTGGCAAACATGGAGGTGATGCAGTTAAAACTTTCAGACCAGAAGATGAAAAATATGTTGTCTTTGGTCCAACAACATTGAAGAATCCTGTCGTAACTTTTAAAAATCCGACATTTTTCCTGGCAAATGCAAGTCGCTTTTTTTCCTGGTAACATACAAGGCCTTATCTAGGGGTGGCTTTGGGGTTTTCACCCCCCCTCCCTGCCAGAATTTTTGTCCAACTCGTAAAATCATACAGAAAATGCTTGTAAAGAAATTTTCGACGCGGTTCTATTTCTTTTGTAACCCCTCTCTCCCACCCCCAAAAAACTTGAAGAAAAATCTTGGCTACAGCCTTGGTAACATGTGCTCGTTTTCCTGACTGACATTTTCCACATTTTAGGAAAAGTAAAAACGAATTTAATGTCTTCGGTAAAAAAAGAACATTGTCCTGATAAAAAAAAATAAATGCAGAAGACTTTAAAAAAAAATCTCGCATTCATCAGCTGTACCTGGTGCTTTTTGTTTCTTTATTTATTATTATTATTTTTCTAACAAGACTTGTCAGAAAACAACGACAAAGCGTTCAGCATCGTTCTGCTCAAGCTCAGTTTAGCATGTAGTAAAGATCTAATAGCGACAGTTTTCAGACTGTTTCTTTCACATTTTCACTTGTCTTTTTATTTTTGTCAATTCTTAAAACACACTCGACAATCACATTCGAATAGGGCAGGCTTAATAAATAACGCACAACATCTGAAACATGAAAAGAGCGAAAAGCACAAGCTTCTGTTTTTGTTTCATCCACTAAAAGCCAAAACTCAACCTTCTAACTTTGTGGAAAGCCACTTGCAAACACTTCCTTGCCACTTCCTTGGGTTCAATTATGGTAGGTTGTACACTTTCAAGAACCTCGGCAGTAAAGTAATAGATGAGAAAAAGGGAAAAAAAGGTGCCATTCTAATTTATGTTCCTTTCTAAACTTATGACTAATATTTTGTGTTTGGCCTCTTCTGAAGGAAATATGCAAAAGAAAACATTAGTAGTACCATTGAAACTTTATTTCATGCTATTTGCAAATATCATGGCCACTTTTCTGACCTTGCACCTCTCCCTTTATGGTCCCAGTTTTAGTCCGAGGATATGGATGAAAGGGAAAGAGACAATTTACAGGGGACAAATTTGGCGTGAAAAATGTGTGGTCAGATCGTGGCCAGATTTCTTGTTAAGTTGCCTGGAGACCCTTCTGCAAGAAAAATCAGGTCTTTTGCAAAAAAAAACTTCAGAGTTCGAGAAACATATATAAAAAATATGGAATGATTCTAAATTATGTTGTTAAGTCTGGTCATTCGTCTCCATCATTACCAACGAAGCTCAAGCTAGACGGAAAAAATACTGATAAGGAAGAAGAAATAATGCGGGTATTTACATCGTATTTTGCTTCAGTTGGTCGTTTGACAGCTAATTCTGTATCTGAATTAAGATCTAATAGTGATTTTACTAGATATTTGGGTCCTTCTTGCCACAAATCTTTTGTGCTTGAACAAGTACTGAAACAGAGGTTTCTCAGATAGTTTCTAATTGAAAAGGATCACCTTTCTAACGACCTGATTTAGTACCCACTCGAGTAGTCAAGTATATTCTCCCAGCGATAGTGACTCCGCTAACAAAATTCATTAATAGGTCGTTTGAACGTAAAGTTTTCCCTCAGGCACTGAAGTTCGCAAGTATAATAGTCATCCACAAAGGTAGTTGCAAGATTTATCCTTCAAATTACCGGCCTATATTTCTTCTTTCTATATTTCCAAAGATTTTTGAAAAACCATTCCATTCTCGTTTGGCAGATTTCTTTACAGCGAAGATATTTTTTCATGACCACCAGTTTGGGTTTCGTTCAAAGCTTTCTACTTAACAGGCTTGTATTGGCCTTCTCACTTTTGTGAATAATGCTTTAGACTTGAAGAGAACGCCAGCGGCAATTATTTTGGATATGAGAAAAGCTTATAACAATTTGTCCTATGATATTCTTCTTGCGAAATTTTCACATTTTGGTATTTGAGGAGAAGCATTAGAATGGTTGCAATCTCATCGGTTTATTTTTTTTATCTAGGGTCTAATATTAAGGCCGAAACAGGCTTTGGAATTCCACAAGGGTCTATCCTTGGTCCTTCGCTTTATATTGTATATGTCAATGGCTTATATTGGACTATAAGAGATGCTCCAAGGTTCCTTTGTTGCAATATATGTCTCCCAGATGAGTTACAGTATCTTAGTTTAATATATATTGAACAAAATGTTGATATATTTGCATTTGCCGATGATAGTAGGCTTGTTTGTGTCGAGCGAGATCAAAATAATTTGATTATAAAGCTTCAAATGCTGATGGACAGAACTAATGAGTGGTATGAAGCAAATTGTCTCGCTCTAAATGTTTCCAAGTCTCAATTTTTTCAGAATTGGCTTGAAATTTCCTGGTTTGAATATTATTCCAAGTTCTAAAGGTATTATTTCTAGATCACAAAATAGGTTTCTTAGGTTTCTAGGAGTTCTTGTCGACGAGAATCTTTCATTAAAGAACCATATTAACTTTCTCCGATTAAAAGTGTCAAGAAACTTAGGTATGATACGTAAGCTAAGGTATATTTTTCCTGGATGTATTTTGAAGCATAAATTACTATTCTATTGTCTGGAGGAGTACTTTCCCATCTCTATTAAAACCACTTTCTCTTCTTCATGAAAAGACCCGTCTGTTACTTTCAGATACGAATAGTACGTCAAAAAATTCTCTCCTTAGGTTCCGTCCACAGTATCTCCCAATTTGTGCTATTTTTATTCATGAATATCTTCATGGTCAACTTCCCAAGGCTCCCCCTCCGACTTGGGGGAGCCAACTTGGGGGAGCCAAGTTTTTCGAAATTGTTACAACCCTGAGTTAGTGTAAATCTTCATGGAACTCGTAACTCTGAAGTTTTATTAGTTGTTTAACTCCAACCGTGAGGCCAGATTTTAGCTCTATATACACATGTAGCATGGTTTGGAACTCCCTGCTGAAGAATATCAGAGATTGCCACTCAATCGGGGTCTACAAAAGATTAATGAAAAGCCATTTGGTTAATCTTTCTTCGTATTCTTTTTTTTTATGTATAAATAATAATAGTAATGTATACTAGTAGGCCAGTTCCATTGGGCATAAATAATCAAAAAAAGGTTGGATATAAATAATGCATTTTTCTGTTTACTTGTTTGTTATTTTTTTCCTCTCCGTGATTCTTTCCCTTATCTTGTATTATGAATCTCGTTAGATATTAAATAAAAAAAACAAGTTTTTTGAAATGAAAGTAAGGAGCGACATTAAAACTTAAAACGAACAGAAATTACTCCTTATATGAAAGGGGCTTTTCCTCCTCGACACCCCGCTCTTTACGCTAAAGTTTTTTTATTGTTTTAAAAAGTAGAGTTGCAAGAAAGAGTCAAACTTTAGCGCAAGGAGCGGGGTGTCGAGGAGGAAAAGCCCCTTTCATATAAGGAGTAATTTCTGTTCGTTTTAAGTTTTAATGTCACTCCTTACTTTCATTTCAAAAAACTTGTTTTTTTTATTTAATTTCTGAAAGTTTTTGAATTAATGCATGTCTGATTTTGGCTCTCCGTACATAAATTATTAAAATGAAATTTGCTATTAATTCTTTTTTTGGCTAAATGGCTTTCTCTTAGTTTTGATCACACGATTTTGAGAAATAAGGGGTGGGGAAGGAGGCCTAGTTGCCCTCTAATTTTTTCGGTTACTTATAAAGGCAACTAGAACTTTTAATTTTTAACAAACGTTTTTATTAGTAAAAAATATACGTAACTTAAGGATTAACTTACGTAACAAACTTTTATATTCTTATATTTTTGATTATATATATGAGGGAGTTTCTCCCCTCGTTAATACCTCGCTCTTCAGACTAAATCTTAAGTTTTGTCCCAGTTCTTTAAGAATGACCCCTGAATCAGAAAGGCCGTAGAATAAATAGTTGAAATTACTAAAAATAATTTAGCATAAAGAGCGAAATATTTATCTCCTTCTAAATACCTCGCTCTTTATGCTAAAGTATTTTTAGAACCCCTCATATGCGTAATAATCTCTGTTCGTTTAAGTTTTAATGCTTCTCCTTACTTTCAATTGAAAAAACTTTTTCATGTTTATATTTTCATTGTTTTTGTTTTTTTTAATAGTAATGCTAGAAAATCCTGCGCCCTTTTCATTGAATTTCTCTTCCCCCATGAAATATTCCTCCAAGGAAAGATCCTCCCATATAGTCCCCTCCCCTGAACCCCACACCCAAACAAAAAATCCCCCTGAAAACGTCGGTACACTTCCCAATAACCATTACTGTATGTAAACATTGGTCAAAGTTAGTAGCTTGCAGCCCCTCCTCCAGGGACTGTGGGGGTTAAGTCATCCCCAAAGACATAGTTATTATGGTTTTCGACTATGCGGAACAAAATGGCTATCTAAAAATTTTGATCTGTTGACTTTGGGAAAAAAATGAGCGTGGGAGGGGGCCTAGGTGCCCTCCAATTTGTTCGGTCACTTAAAAAGGGCACTAGAACTTTTCATTGCCGTTAAAATGAGCCCTCTTGCAACACTCTAGCACCACTTGGTTGATACGATGACCCCTGGGGAAAAGAAAAAAAAACAAAAACAAACAAACAAATAAACACGCACCCGTGATTAGTCTTCTGGCAAAAAAATACGAAATCCCACATTTTTGTAGATTGGACCTTGAAATTTGTTCTATAGGGTTCTCTGATACGCTAAATGCGACGGTGTGATTTTCGTTACGATCCTATGACTTTTAGGGGGTGTTTCCCACTATTTCCCAAAATAAGGCAAATTTTCTCAGGCTCGTAACTTTTGATGACAAAGACTAAATTTGATGAAACTTATATATTTGAAATCAGCATAAAAATCTAATTCTTTTGATATATCTTTTAGCATCGAACTTTCGTTTTTTAGAGTTTCGTTTACTATTGAGCCGGGTCACTCCTTGCTACAGTTCGTTACCACAAACTGTTAGATGATTGTAATGTGTTTCCCTACGTTCACAGGCCATGGCGCCTTTTGTGGGTTTGTTAAAAGAGATGCATGTATTGATTATTTGATATTAATAAAGTTGAAGTTGAAGAGAAACTACTAAAACAACAAAATTTTTACTTTATAGCATACAGCATATTTCTATGAAACAAATTATTATGTTTCCTTCTATTGAAATCTTTATTTTCAAATCATTTATAAATGCCAATTAAATAAAAAAAAAACAAGTTCTTTCAACTGAAAGTAGGGAGCGACATTAAAACTTAAAACGAACAGAAATTAATCTGTATATGAAATGGACTGTTCCCTCCTCAATGTCCCGCTCTTTACGCTAAAGTTTGACTCTTTATCTCAACTCTACATTTTAAAACAGAAAAAATAACTTGTTAATAGTAGGAGGAACGGTATTAAGCGATGGTATTTTTAAAGCAATACTTCCATCAAAATGAATGGCTTTTTGCTGTGATTAAATAAAAAAACAAGCTTTTTTTAAACGAAGGTAAGGAGCAACATTAAAACTTAAAGCGAACAGAAATTACTCCGTATATGAAAGGGGCTTATCCTCCTCAACGCCTCGCTCTTTACGCTAAACTTTGACTCTTTCTCTTAACTCTATTTTTAAAACAGTAAGAAACTTTAGCGTAAAGAGTGGGGCGTGGAGGAGGAAAAGCCCCTTTCATATATGGAGTAATTTACTGTTCGTTTTAAGTTTTAATGTTGCTCCTTACTTTCATTTAAAAAAACTTGTTTTTTTATTTAATTTCTGGACGTTTTTGAATTAATGCATGTTTTGATCTTGGCTCTTCGCACATAAATAATTAAAACGAAATTTGCATATTAATTAATTGCAATTAATCGGAAGATTTTGAGAAAAAAGGAGCGATGGAGGAGGCCTAGTTATCCTCCAATTTTTTGATTACTTAAAAAAGCAACTAGAACTTTTAATTTTTTACAAACGTTTTCATTGGTAAAAAATATACGTAACCTACGAATTAACTTACGTAACGAACTTCTATATTCGTATGTTTTTATTCCGTATATGAGGGGGCTCAACCCTTGTCGATACCTCGCTCTTTACACTAAAGCTTATATTTTGTCCCAGTTCCTTAAGAATGACTTCTGAATCACAAAGGCCGTAGAATAAATAGTTGAAATTACTTAAAATACTTTGGCGTAAAGAGTGAGGTATAACGAGGAGGTAAACCCTCATCTCCATGGAAATATCCTAACACATACCCCCTCTCAACTCTCTCCCCTAAACCAACAAAATCCCCCTGAAAACGTCTGTACACTTCCCAGTAACCGTTGCTATATGTAAACACAGGTCAAAGTTTGTAAATTGCAGCCCCTCCCACGGGTACTACGGGGGAGTAAGTCGTCCCTAAAGACATAGTTGTTAGGTTCTTCGACTATGGTGAATAAAATGGCTATCTCAAAATTTTGATCCGAAGACTTTTGGGAAAAATGAGCGTGGGAGGGGACCTAGGTACCCTCCAATTTTTTGGGTCACTTAAAAAGGGCACTAGAACTTTTAATTCCCGTTAGAATTTGCCCTCTCGTGACATTCTAGGACCACTCAGTCGATACGATCACCCCTGGGAAAGAAAAAACAAACAAAAAAACAAATAAACATGCAATTTAAGATTGTATGACTTTTAGGGGGTGTTTCCTCCTATTTTCGAAACTGAGGCATATTTTCTCAGGCTCGTAACTTTTGATAGGTATAACTGATCTTGGTGAAATTTTTATATTTAAAATCAGCATTAAAATACAATTCTTTTTATGTAACTATTGGTATCAAAATTCCATTTTTTTTAGTTTCGGTTACTATTGAGCCGGGTCGCTCCTTATTACAGTTCGTTACCACGAAGTGTTTGATTCTAAGTGTGTAAAACGCTGCAAAATTAAAAAATTTAAAGCTACCCATTGTAAGTTATGAGGCTCAGGAAAATTGCCAAATTTTTGAAAAAGGGAGACAACCCCAAAAAGGGATTTGATACTGATGTAGATTGTAACATCTAGTTAGGTATATCAGTGAACCCTATTGCGCAGGTTTCGCAGAATACCAAGATAATTGCGAAATGCTTAGTATTTACCGAGGAAGCTGATCATCGGTACTTTGTTTTTTTTTTCTGGGTTGATTATACAAACCAATGATGCTAGAATATTACAAAAAGGCCTCATTCAAGGGAAAATTAAAAGTAATAATGGTATTTTAAGAAGCAAAATGAATCACGCCTCAGCAAAGTTGAAGTTTCTGCCATTTTATGGCGCTAGACAATAATTTCGACCCTATGAAGGCCAAAATGCTACCAGCTGAAAACTCCGAGGTAGCAAACCGATTTTAAATTACACATACACAGAAAAAATAAAAACCACATAACGTATTCGACTTTTCAGCTTCACAGGTCATAATGCAACACGGTGACAAGTTCGTAACTAAAGATCCGCGTACCCCGCGTAAAATAAACGAACCTCAATGAGCTCTTTTTCTTGAAGAACTCAATAAAGAATAAATTTGAGGGTGCCGTAGAGTGCCTCCTCATGTTTAGCGTAACCCTGGAGTATGATATTAAAAATGAACAAAAATAGAATTAAAAATTAAGTTTTTTTTTATCAAAAGAAAGTAAAGAACAAGAACAAAACTTAAAAGGAACTGAAGTTGTTGCGTATGCAAGCGGGAGGGGGTGGTTTCCTCCAGAGCTCCAAGCTCTTTGCTCTAAAGTTTAAATTTTTGTCGGAATGCAAAAAATTTTTCATAATACCTCAAAATTTAAAATAAAGAGGAGGGGGCTGAGGAGGGGGAGCCAATCTTATATTTCGAATAATTTTTTTGCTTGAAGTTTTAATGTAGCTCTTTTTTTGTTTTGAAAAAAAAAACACTTGTTTCATAGAAATAGAAATATAATGTGCTGACTTTCCATACTTCATATTTTTCTTCAATATTGATATTAAAAGAGGCAGTAGTTTTCTGCTTATATATTAATTCCAATACACTTGGGATTTAATCTATAGCCTCGTTCTATTCTTGCTAGCCCTGTTATTGATTTATTATTATTTTTGTTACTATGTCTCAAAGACTGCGCAATAGCCCATCAAAATTGCCGATTATTTTATTTTATCGAACTATGTATTATTATGCATACGACCAAATAAATGTTACACAACATCTAAATTAAAAATTTCAAGTTATATTTTTAGATTTTTGGATAATACTATAAAATAGTAGAAGATTCTTCTCTAAAGTGTAAAAAAAGATGAGAAGTATTCAATTTACCTGTTATTTCATCTTCAATTGTGTTGTAATATCGATTCACTTCTAATAGTTTAAGTTCATTCTGGGATGTCAATAAGGGGGAGCAGGAAGGCAATATCCTTCTTATTTATTATTAATATTTAGTCTTATTTGCTACTATCTTAGTATTATTTGCTACTACCAACCCCTTGTTATTTAAAACTACCTTTATTGGTTTCTTTTATCGAAAAATTCCTTTGTTTTGGAATCCTTATTGCAAAAACAAACAAGATTCTCTATAGAATTTGAAAATAAAACTATCAACCGACCCCTTAAATTCTTTTAAACACCCCGGATTTCAGGTGGCTATACCTCTAAATTTCCTTTATTTTACTTCATTTATTTTATAAAAGACCAACAGTGTGCTATGAGTTAGTAAAAAGTCTCTGTTTGTCTATAAATGATATAAAATATGCCGCGGCGTAGATAATAAACAAACTATCTCTCAAATGGATTTTAAACGCATTAGGCTCATAGCGCTATGGCTATAGCTACCATAGCCATCCTAAATTCTTCCTACATAAACAGCATAATTTATATTTCCTTCTGTCACCGATATTAAGTAAATTCACTTAGGTCGCTGTAAAACTTAAAAGGTTCTGTTTTCAAAAATGATTCTTAGCCATTACCATGCTACTTCTTTCGTTAGGTTACAGAAATTTTCACGGTATAAGATTCATCACCTCCTATTGGCCAAAGCTTCATCTAATAGTTGTCTATACGTTCCTTAGCTATCTTATAGTGGGATCAGCGAACAAACAAGTCCCATCCAATAAATGCTTTTAGCACAAGGGAGAAAAAGGACTGCATATTCTTACGTTGAGAAAAGAACTTGGAGTAATGTAATCCATTGATGCTTTTAAATAATAGCTTACCCCCTAATAGCTTTCGGCTTGGAGTATCATAAAAGCTTGCGAATGAAGGGTCTCTTGACTAATGCCGTGGAGTAAAAGTACAAGACTTAGATAAGAAATAGATAAAAGCAAAAAAGGAAGGTATGCTTCAAAGAATTCAGTATCTGTAGCAATAGCAATGTTCACAAGACTTTAGGTTTTAAGAAAAGCATGTTGCAATAGTTTGGGTCATTCGAATAACAAGAACTTGCGTGGAATTAGGAATTTTTGAAGACAATGATGAGAAGCAAAAACTAAAACAACTAAACCAATAAAAAACATACTTCACTTAAAATTATAAAAGGTTGACTAAAATAAAATTAGAAAGTATTCAAGTGCCTTAGGCTCATTGCATTAAAGCCTTATTGGCAATAAGGCCTTAGGCGATTGATTTAAGCCGTATTTCATATCGGTGAATTAAATATTGATAAGACCTAAACATATTTAAAAATTTTAAAGGCTTACTGTATAGCTTTCGGCTAAGAGTACTATAAAATCTTGAGAATGAACGGTCTTCTGACTTACTAAATAAATATATAATCTATTCTGATAAAAGTTAAGAGCGAGCATAGAGCTTAAAACGGACAAAAATTATTGCTTTCAAGTTTGTGCAAAATATATCTGCAATATTTGCTCAAATAAGCTGACACGTAACATTTATACAAATTTGTAGAATTCGAAAAAACAACTGCTTTGCTGAAAACACAAAATTGAAGCAACAAATCCCGATTAGGAGCAGAAAAGTCCTTAATTATCCTAAAAATAAAAGACATATCTCTAAAGCTCTGTACAGTCTTTCACCGACCATGACATCATTAAATCTCGGAGTATTATTTTAATTTTCTCCATGCCTCAAATATGATCAGTTATCAGTAATGCGCTAGTTCTTCAAAATTCTACGGATTTGGTAAAAATATTGTGAGTCAGTTTATTTGAACCAACATTGCAGATATGTGATCTATAATCTCATTCATTTTACATGACTAATAACCGTCATTAAATAAAACAACAAGTTTTTTTTTAACTGCTTGTAAGGAGCGTCATTAAAACTTAAAACGAACAAATATTATTCCGTATATGAAAGGGATTGTTCCCTCCTCAACGCCTCGCCCTTTACGCTAGAGTTTGACTCTTTCTCACAACTCTACTTTTTAAAACAACGAAAAAAACTGTGTGATATAGTTTGTTCGTGTAATAGTCTTTTATTGTTTTTTTTTTCTTAATGTATTTTTAGGCTATTTCTTTCCTTGTTTTCTTTGATAAAGGTTTCCAGATGTCAAGCGAGAATATTATTATTATTGCTTTTATTTTTGTATTAAAAAGCTGTTTTTTTTATTTTCACTGTCTTATTAAAAATATTGCTCGCCTTAAATACATTTTCATTTAAACTGTAAATAAAAAGGCAGTTTGGTCTAAGAAATTACTTGCCGATATGCAACTTATGTACAACAATTTTTAGCTGTTCTTTTAGCTGTTTCATATTATAATTTTGATTCTGAGAATAAAAACAAACGAATTACTGTTCAAAATAGAGGAGTCATGCAAAAAGCGAAACATACAGAACATACTGATGTTGATTATGTGTACATTCTGCAGAACATTTAATTAAATTTAAAGACAGATTAAAAGAATGAGCTGCACATTAGCTGAAATTAAAGGCTTTAGCTGGACCAATTTAGGCGCATAATCCCAACCCAGTACTTTTTTGTAATTGTCTAAATATACATCCTAAAAAATATATTGCTTTAAAACATACATTTAAAGATGAAATTTAAATAAATATACAAAAAAAAATAAATTAAATTTTAAAAAGCATATTTTTTTCACGGCATGCGGAGATTAGCACCGAAATATGCATTTGGCGTGTATGTAGTGCTCATCTTTAATATTAACAATTTCTGACTACAGAGGATGCAGGACAGCTGAGAGCTAAAATTTGATCAAGGCAACTTGTTTACTTGTCCCCCACACTTCTTGCTTTTTATAAATTAGATTTGCTATAGAAGTTTTCGCCTAAAATTTCCAAACCTTTAAAATTTTGCCAAAATCCTTCTCCCCATCCTTTTGATTCCTCCGACACCCCTCGTGAATTAAGTTGCCCTTTGTGTTCAGTTTTTGCATAGCTCGTCCGAGGGTAGAATTTCATTTTACTTAAGCTAGTTTCCTAATCAAATTACAAAGTTGTGATCTTTTAATATTTGAAATTCACGGAAATTTAAAGTAATTATTGGAAATAAGTCAAAATGAATCTGTGAATCAAACAGTTCGTGGTAACGAACTGTAGTAAGGAGCGACCCGGCTCAATAGGAAACGAATCTCTAAAAAACGGAATTTTGATGCTAAAATATACATCAAAAGAATCAGATTTTCATGCTGATTTTAAATATATAAGTTTCATCAAATTTAGTCTTTGTCATCAAAAGTTGCGCACCTGAAAAAATTTGCCTTATTTTAGAAAATAGGGGAAAACACCCCCTAAAAGTCACAGAATCTTAACGAAAATCGCACCATCGCATTCGACGTATCATTCGACTATGTCTTTGGGAATGACTTACTCCCCCACAGTCCCTGGGGGAGGGGCTGCAAGTTACAAAATTCAACCAGTGTTTACATATAATAATGGTTATTGGGAAGTGTATAGTCGTTTTCAGGGGATTTTTTTTGGTTTTGGGAGTGGGGTTGAGGGGAGGGGGCTATGTGGGAGTATATTTCCTTATATGTCATGGGGGAACAGAAATTCAATGAAAAGGGCACAGGATTTTCAAAAATTACCATAAAAAAAAACAATGAAAAAATAAACATAGAAAAGTTTTTTTCAGTTGAAAGAAAAGAGTAATATTGAAACTTAAAACGAACAGAGATTATTACGCATATGAGGGGTTCTAAAAATACTCTAGCATAAAGATCGAGGTATTTAGGAGGAGATAAATACCTCGCTCTTTATGCTATAGTATTTTTAGTAATTTCAACTATTTATTCTACGGCCTTTCCGATTCAGGGGGTCATTCTTAAAGAATTGGGACAAAATTTACGATTTAGTGTACAAACCCCCTCGTATACATAATAAAAATATAAGGTTATGAAAGTTTGTTACGTAAGTTAATTCTTAAGTTACGTACATTTTTTACTAATAAAAACGTTCGTTAAAAATTTTAATAATTTATGTATGGAGAGCCACAATCAAACATGTATTAATTCAAAAACATTCAGAAATTACATAAAAAAAACTAGTTTTTTTGACTGAAAGTAAGGAGCGACATTAAAACTTAAAACGAACAGAAATTACTCCTTATATGAACTGGGTTGTCCCCTCCGCAATCCCTCGCTCTTTACGCTAAAGTTTGACTCTTTGCCACAATTCTGCTTTTAAAACAATTAAAAGCTTTAGCGTAAAGAGCGAGGGATTGCGGAGGGGACAACCCAGTTCAAATACGGAGTAATTTCTGTTTGTTTTACGTTTTAATGTCGCTCCTTACTTTCAGTTAAAAAACTAGTTTTTTTTTTATGTAATCCGTAAAAAGAAGGACACGCGGTTTATTTAATGAACCTCGACTTTGAAAGTGACACGCTTTTGTGTCATTATCTGAGGAAAAGAAAAAAAGAAATAAGAGATGCCGTATATGCAGAAAATTGTGGCTGCAGCCAGTTTTCTTGAATTTAAAACCAATGAATTTTTCTTGTTGTTCAAGCCGAGGGACGGCATGTTTCCTATACAAGAGTTTCTGGCAAAGCCGTTCTAATAGTGTTCATCTTGTTTTGATCTGACCTTTTACTTAGGAGCTACAGGCTATTGTAGTTTTTACGAACAAACGAACAAGCTTAAAACGAACAAAAATTATTGCTTTGAAGTTTGTGCAAAATATATCTGCAATATTTTCTCAAATAAGCTGACACGTAAAATTTATACAAATTTGTGGAATTCTAAAATACAACTGCTTTGATGAAAACACAAAATCGAAGCAACAAATCACGATTAGGAGCAGAAAATTCCTTAATTATCCTAAAAATAACAGACAAATCTTTAAAGCATTGTACAGTCTTTCACCGACCGTGAGATCATTAAATTTCTGAGTATAATTTTAATTCTCTCCATGCCTCAGGTTTGATCAATTATCAGTAATGCGGTATTTTTCAAAATTCTACAGGTTAGGAAAAATATTGTGAGTCCGTTTATTTGAACCAGCATTGCAGATACATGTTCTATAATCTTATTCATTTTACACGATTAATAGCCGTCTTAAACTAAATTAAATTTTAAAAAAAATATTTTTTTTAACTGCAAGCACGGAGCGACATTAAAACTTAACATGAACAGTAATTATTCCGTATATGAAAAGGGTTGTCCCCTCCTCAACGCCTCGCTCTTCACGCTAAAGTTTGACTCTTTCTCACATCTCTACTTTTTAAAACAATAAAAAAAAAACTTTAGCGTTAAGAACGGGGCGTTGAGGGGGGACAACCCCTTTCATATACGGAAGAATTTCTGTTCGTTTTAAAATTTTAATGTCGCTTTTTTCTTGAAGATAAAAAAATGTTTAATTTCTGAACATTTTTGAATTAAAAGATGTTTTGATTTTGGCTCACCGCACATGAATATTTGAAACGAAATTTACATATTAATATTTTTTTTTAGCTAAATGGCTTTCTCATAGTTTTGATCGGACTTTTTTGAAAGAAGGGGTGGGGTAGGGCCTAGTTGACCTCCGATTTTTCGTTGCCTAAAATGCAACTAGAACTTTTTATTTTATTTTACGAACGTTTTTATTAGTAA
Organism: Artemia franciscana; assembly: GCF_032884065.1. NCBI lineage: Eukaryota > Metazoa > Arthropoda > Branchiopoda > Anostraca > Artemiidae > Artemia > Artemia franciscana. Next base: position 27,597,848 of record NC_088876.1, on the reverse strand, counting down.
TAAATATGCATAACTTACAAATTAACTAACGTAACAAACTTCTATATTTGTATATTTTTATTACGTGTATGAGGGGGGGGTTCACCCCCTCGTCAGTACGTCGCTCTTTACACTAAAGCTTGAATTTCATTCTAATTCTTTAAGAATGACCCCTAAATCTTAAAGACCGTAGAATAAATAGTTGAAATTACTAAAAATACTTTAACGTAAAGAGCGAGGTATTGTGGAGGAAACGATCCCCTTATATGCATAATATTTTCTGTTCGTTATAAGTTTTAATGCTGATCCTTACTTTCAATTGAAAAAACTTTTTTTTGTTTATTTTCTCATTGTTTTTTTTTTAATTAAGCCGAAACTCTAAGGAACAAAGTGTTAATAACAGTGGGTACATCAAAAGAATATAATGTATACATCGATTCTTGATGTTTATTCAAAATTTATAAAATTCATAAAGTTTAACGTTACCCACCAAAAGTGACAAGGCTGAGAAAATTTGGCCAAATCTCGAAATAGGAAAAATAAACCACAAAAATCAAGTGATCTTATTCAAAGTCACACCATTTGATTCAGTTTCTCAGAGAACCCTACTGTAGAGGTGTTAGGCCCTACTGTGTTTGTTTAATTGTTTTTTCCAAGGGGTGATCATATTGAACCAATGATCCTAGAGAATTGGAAGATGGCTCATTTGATTGGAAATCAAAAGTCCTAGTGCTTTTTAACTGACCAAAATATTCGAACCCCCCTCCCACGCTGATTTTTTCATATAGCTGCATGATAAAAATTTTGAGATAGCCATTTCGTTCAGTATTGTCAAAATATTTAATAGCTATTTTTTTAGGATGACTTGACCCCTACAGCTCCCGGGGAAGGTCGCAAGCTATGAATTTTGCTCATTGTTTACATATAGTATTGGCTATTTGGAAATATACAAATTTTCAGGGGAGGGGATTTCTGGGGGGGGGGGAGAGTAAAGGGGGGTCTTCCTATGGAGAACATTTTCTTGGGGGAATAGAATTTTACATGGAGGTGGAGCTGGGTATCCCAATATTATTGAAAAAACAATCAGAAACTACTTTACAAAATAGCAAGTTTTTCAACTGAAAGTAAGGAGCAACATTAAAACCTGAAACAAAACTAAATTACTGTGCATATGTGGGGGTTGCCCCCTTCTTATTACCTCGCTATTCACTCTAAAATTATTTAGTATTTTTACAAAGCTACTTCTCATTCTAATTAAAGGGCCCTTGTGCTTCAGGAGTCGTTCTTCAAGAATTAGGACGTAAAGTCAAATTTCAGTGTAAACAGTGAGGTGTTGAAGAGGGGGAAATCCCTCGTAAATAATAACTTTTGTTCGTTTTAAGTTTTAATCTTGCTCCTTGCTTTCAGTTGAAAAAACTGATTTTTTGTTAAATTTGACTATTAATAAATCGGTTGTGTGAATTCGGGAAAGGGTAAATCAATTACCTTGATTTCCCGGTATATGCCACCAGATCTCAGTCTAAATACTGGGTTTGCAGTCCAGTCTTAACTAAAGTTTTTTTTTTTTTCATTAATGGAAGCTTGGAATGCTCAGGATTGAAAAATTTTAAGGTAATGTTAAAATGAATTGAGGAAGCTTAAAAAAAATCACGCATAATCTATTCCTGAAAATAAACTTATCAAACATAAAACTGTCATAATTTGCTAAATGGCCAAAATGACATAATTTAATGTTTATATATATTAATATACTGAATATCAAAAATTATAAGGAAAACAAAAATTACAACGGTAGTAATAGAGAAAAAATAAAAAAACACTAAAGAATGTAAAGGATTGAAAATTACCTTATAAAAGCTATTTTTAATTCCCCGTATTCTCCCAAAAGGCCTAAACTACTTTCAAATAAGTAGTCTTGGTGGTTTAAAGATATTGGATGTAGTCGATCCATTTGATTAACCAGCCAGCTATGCAAAAGACTCTTTCTGGTCTGCAGCAAATTAATAGAGAGAGTCCGATTTCAAAAAGAAGTAAAAATTTAACGTTGATATAGTAACTTACAAAATTATAAATTCATAGGAATTAGTTCGTATTAAAAAATGCGTCCAATTTACTTTACCCAAGTGCGTGTCAGAAGAGCAGTTTCATTCAACCCAAATAGATTATTTATTCATATAACTGTCATAACCTAAAGATATGCTCATCAAGTATGCAAATGAGTTTTCGTGTATATGCAATAAGGTTATAAGGTATATTATTTACACCCTCAGGCTGTAAGATCCGGACGTAGAGACCCACCATTGCTGATTTGAAACCAATAGTGCCATCCTTAGTGTCATTTGCCACTTGCGGATGATGGAATTTATGGGATAATTTCGACATGAAAAATAGCTTTTATACGAGCTATCAAACATCTGTCTACATCGTTTTGGTAGCCCACCAACCCCATCCCTTGAGAAATCACCCAAAAGTGCAGACTTTTGGTGCCATATGGCACTTGCAGATGATGAGATTTACAAAAAGCACGCGTATATCAGATATAGCTTTTGAATGAGCCATTACACATCTCTCTATGATGTTCTGGTAAACCGCTAGCCTTGGAAAAAAAAAGGAAAAATGGGAGACATATCACTGCTACCCATGCAAAAAAGTGATTTTCTTCTTGTTCAGGGTGGGGGGCTGTGCTTTCCTTTAAAGATTTTCAACATATCTGATTCCAATGGTACACTTTTAATTCTGGTCTGACACCTTTATTGAAGTGTTTCAGGCTATAATAAGTTGTAAAGTCATTGCACGGCATATAAAAAAAGGACTGATTTATCAGCTAACATCTTGATCTCTCCTAATATCAATTTAAAAAACAAAGTTTTTCCGAGGGAGTGAAGTTGAAACTTAAAATGGACAAAAATTATTATTTCACAGCCTAGCTAATACACATCAATAAAACAGTAAAAATAAACCAACTAATTATGTTTTCCTAGTTTTCTAGGATTATAGAAAACTAGCGCTTTAGTGAAAGCACGAAAGTCAAGCATAAAAAAGAGATATTGATTAAGGAGTTAAAAGTGAGTATGTAACCTGACAACAATAAACCAATCTATAAAGTTTTTCATAGTCTTACACCAGTTGTGACATCAGTATCTTTCAGTGACCAATTAAAACTATCTTAAAAACATAGGGTAAAATTAAATATTTTTTAATAGCCGTTAAGTAATTGAACAGCATACAGAAATATTGGATTGATTTCCCAGGTATAATTTTGGTCTCACCAGCTAAAATACTAATAGTGAGTAATATTCAATCTTAAATTGCAAGAAATATACTTTAGTTTTGCTTGAAATTAAGATCAAATAAGACCTAATATGAACTCTGGAAATCCGGTTATTTCTCTCTGTACAACAACATTTCAAGCTATGATACAAATTCTAAAGCTAGTCTATAGTTCTAATACTATCAAGATGGCTTTACTTCGAACTTTACTATAAACTTTTACTATAAACTTTACTATAAACTTATCATCACATTTCCTTTTCAGAACAAAAACTAGAGCCAGTCGTTGAACTGAGCAGTTATGCAGAAGTAATACCAAAGCAAACAAAAAAAATAAAACAACAATCCTAAAATGGATTGTTGATTTATCTCAAAAGGGATTGATCCTAAAAGGATTGATAATATTTTTATTCTGTAAAAAGTGTCTTTAATTGGTTTCCTTTTACTGTAAATAGCTTTTACTATACCAAAACTCCTATATTATTTTGTGTTTCCATTAAAGCGCTAATTTTCTATAACCTTAGAAACATAGGAAAACATAATTAGTTGTTTTATTTGTACTATTTTTGTTGATATATATTAGATAGATAGGCTGAGAAGAAATAATTTTTGTCCGTTTTAAGTTTCAACTTCGCTCTTTACTTCCCTTTTAAATACCTTGTTTTTTTTAATTAATTTTTGTCCGCTTTGTTTAAAATTTAATGTAGAGACAACGCTGTCATGATCTTTTTTATTTATACAGAATAATGTATGTCTGTTTTAAGCTTTAATATCACTCCTTAGTTTCAGTTGAAAACTTATTTTTACAATAAGTTCTAACGATCACCAATCATTATGTGCATTATTTTCAAGAGGTGACAAGACACCTCTAGAAAATACTGCACACAAACTTGACAAACTGTCAGTCTATAACTTAAAGTTCATTATACATACTTCTGAAAACAATAAAAGCTTTCAGTCTGTTTGTTTTCGGGCTGTTTTACTCAACCAATTTTGCCTGAAAAAAGCCATATTGAAGACAAGGCCTTATAAATCTCCTACTTACTAGCAGAAACTAGGAAGCTACCGTAACAAAGAGAGCTGTTTAAGGACTCATTTATAAGGTTATACTTATACCTAATTCCTTCTTTTAAATTTGACATTCCTACAATATGTACTTTTGGCTGTTTTCCCCCTTTTTAAATGAATTAGATAAAAAAACAAGTTAGTTTTAACTAAAAGTAAGGAGCGACATTAAAACTTAAGACGAACAGAAACTACTCCGTATATGAAAAGGGCTTTTCCTCCTCAGCGTCCCGCTCTTTACGCTAAAGTTTGACTCTTTATCTTAACTGTACTTTTTAAAATAGTAAAAACTTTAGAGTAAAGAGCGGGGCGTTGAGGAGGAAAAGTCCTTTTCATATACGGAGTAATTTCTGTTCGTTTTAAGTTTCAATGTCGCTCCTTACTCTTAGTTAAAAAAAACCTTGTTTTTTTATATTTAATTTCTGGATGTTTTGAATTAATGCATGTTTTGATCTTAGCTCACCACACATAAATAATTAAAACAAAATTTGTATATTTTTTTTTTTTTTTTTTTTGGCTAACTGGCTTTCTCATAGCTTTAATCAGAAGATTTAGAGAAAAAAAAGAGCGAGGGAGTAGGCCTAGTTGCCCTCCAATTTCTTGATTCCTTAAAAAGTCAACTAAAACTTTTAATTTCTTACGAGCATTAGTCAAAAATATACATTAGTAATATACAAAAAATTTTCATTAGCAAAAAATATGCGTAACATACGAATGAATTTACCTAACAAACTTCCATATTGGTATGTTTTTATTGCGTATATGAGTGGGTTCACCCCCTCGTCAATACCTCGCTCTTTGCACTAAAGCCTAAATTTCCTCCCAATTCCTTAAGAATGACTCCTGAATCACAAAGGCCGTAGAATAAATAGTTGAAATTACTAAAAATGCTTTAGCGCAGAGAGCGTGGTATTACGAGGAGGTAAACCCCTCGTATGCGTAATAATTTCTATTCATTCTAGGTTTTAATGATGCTCATTACTTTCAGTTGAAAAAACTTTTCATATTTATTTTTTCATATTTTTTTAATTCTACAAAATCCTTCGCCCCCTTCATTGAAATTCCCTTCCCCCGTGACAAACTCCTCCATGGATAGATCCTCTCCCGTAACCCCCCCTCCATCAACTTCTTCCCTAACCCCAAACCAACAAATGTCTGTACACTTCCCAATAGCCATTACTATATGTAAACACAGGTCAAAGTTTGTAACTTGCAGCCCCTCCCACAGGGACTGTGGGGGTGTAAGTCGTCCCCAAAGAATAGTTATTAGGTTTTCCGACTATTGTAAATAAAATGGCTATCTCAGAATTTTGATCTGGTGACTTTGGGGAAAAAATGAGCGTGGGGTTCAAAGTTGGGTTCAAATAAGTTCAAAAATGAAATTCTACAATAGAATTCTCTGATACGCTGAATCTGATGGTGTAATTTTCGTTAAGATTGTATGACTTTTAGGGGGTGTTTCCTTCTATTTTCTAAAATGAGGCAAATTTTCTCAGGCTCGTAACTTTTGACGGGCAAGATTTATCTTGATATAAACTTATATATTTAAAATCAGCATTAAAACACGATTCTTTTGATATAACTATTGGTATCCAAATTCCATTTTTTAGAGTTTCGGTTACTATTGAGCCGGGTCGCTCCTTACTACAGTTCGTTACCATGAACTGTTTGAAAAAGTGTTTATTCCAGTGAAATGACCAAAAAGGTGTTTTTCAAAACCTAGGAAGGAACAAAAACTATGCGAACAAAGACGTCCCTTCCACTCAATTATCACCGTTAGGACTAGTACACGGAATTCATCGCAGAATGAAGCTTGACGGTTCAATTCAAAACTGTTGATCATTCAAACTTAATTTTTTGTAGATTTTTAGTCGAAAAGTTTTAGATAATTTGTTTTCGCAATACTTTTTTTTTTACTTTTAACGTCAGTAGACGATTAATGAAACTTACAAAGAGGGTCTGGAAGGGAAGTATGTGTGAGGGGTTCTTATAAACCTCCAGTTAAGGGATTTGGACAATAATTATTGCAATGATACCATTTTATAATTCCAAACTCTTCAACTTAAGAAGTAGCACCAAAAGTGCCATTTTTAGTGCTATAAGGTGGTTATGGATGATAAGATTGATAAAAAGTAATCTGAGTAATAGCTTTAATATCCCGGGATATGATTGAAAAAGTGAGTGCTTCAAATTTTCAAAAATAGAAAATCAATCAGAATAGATTATCTGAAAATCAACAATCACAGGCTGCGTAATAATGCTGCCTAAGCAAAGAGCCAATTGGGCACAATAGTTTTTTTTCATTTTTTGTTTATTTAGACCAGGGCACTTCGTATCGGCACTTCGTATCTTTAAGAAACTTTGAAAGGGAATCATTCGATTGGACATTGAAAGGACTAGCGCCTTTTTTAATAGTCAAAAGTGATTGGTGGGCATCTAACCTCCCCTTCAACGCAAACTATTTCCCCAAACATATTCATTCAAAATTCTTAGATAGCAATTTTGAGTTTGCCAAATCTTTCAATGTGGTTGAAAGATCCAGAAATCTTTGAGGAGGACAACCTCCCTCCAGAGCCCTCAGGGCAAGGGTACAAGCCATACCCTAGGGGCATTTAAGGTTTATATAGAAAGAGTAGTCATATAAACTTAGGATGAGACTTATTGGATTGAATATTACTCACTATTAGTATTTTAGCTGGTGAGACCAAAATTATACCTGGGAAATCAATCGAATATTTCTGTATGTTGTTCAATTACTTAACGGCTATTAAAAAATATTTAATTTTACCCTATGTTTTTAAGATAGTTTTAATTGGTCACTGAAAGATACTGATGTCACAACTGGTGTAAGACTATGAAAAACTTTGTAGATTGGTTTATTGTTGTCAGGTTACTTACTCACTTTTAACTCCTTAATCAATATCTCTTTTTTATGCTTGACTTTCGTGCTTTCACTAAAGCGCTAGTTTTCTATAATCCTAGAAAAATAGGAAAACATAATTAGTTGGTTTATTTTTACTGTTTTATTGATGTGTATTAGCTAGGCTGTGAAATAATACTTTTTGTCCATTTTAAGTTTCAACTTCACTCCCTCGGAAAAACTTTGTTTTTTAAATTGATATTAGGAGAGATCAAGATGTTAGCTGATAAATCAGTCCTTTTTTTATATGCCGTGCAATGACTTTAAACTTATTATAGCCTGAAACCCTTCAATAAAGGTGTCAGACCAGAATTAAAAGTGTACCATTGGAATCAAATATGTTGAAAATCTTTAAAGGAAAGCACAGCCCCCCACCCTGAACAAGAAGAAAATCACTTTTTTGCATGGGTAGCAGTGATATGTCTCCCATTTTTTTCTTTTTTTCCAAGGCTAGCGGTTTACCAGAACATCATAGAGAGATGTGTAATGGCTCATTCAAAAGCTATATGTGATATACGCGTGCTTTTTGTAAATCTCATCATCTGCAAGTGCCATATGGCACCAAAAGTCTGCACTTTTGGGTGATTTCTCAAGGGATGGGGTTGGTGGGCTACCAAAACGATGTAGACAGATGTTTGATAGCTCGTATAAAAGCTATTTTTCATGTCAAAATTATCCCATAAATTCCATCATCCGCAAGTGGCAAATGACACTAAGGATGGCACTATTGGTTTCAAATCAGCAATGGTGGGTCTCTACGTCCGGATCTTACAGCCTGAGGGTGTAAATAATATACCTTATACCTTATTGCATATACACGAAAACTCATTTGCATACTTGATGAGCATATCTTTAGGTTATGACAGTTATATGAATAAATCATCTATTTGGGTTGAATGAAACTACTCTTCTGACACGCACTTGGGTAAAGTAAATTGGACGCATTTTTTAATACGAACTAATTCCTATGAATTTATAATTTTGTAAGTTACTATATCAACGTTAAATTTTTTCTTCTTTTTGAAATCGGACTCTCTCTATTAATTTGCTGCAGACCAGAAAGAGTCTTTTGCATAGCTGGCTGGTTAATCAAATGGATCGACTACATCCAATATCTTTAAACCACCAAGACTGCTTATTTGAAAGTAGTTTAGGCCTTTTGGGAGAATACGGGGAATTAAAAATAGCTTTTATAAGGTAATTTTCAATCCTTTACATTCTTTAGTGTTTTCTTTTATTTTTTCTCTATTACTACCGTTGTAATTTTTGTTTTCCTTATAATTTTTGATATTCAGTATATTAATATATATAAACATTAAATTATGTCATTTTGGCCATTTAGCAAATTATGACAGTTTTATGTTTGATATGTTTATTTTCAGGAATAGATTATGCGTGATTTTTTTTTAAGCTTCCTCAATTCATTTTAACATTACCTTAAAATTTTTCAATCCTGAGCATTCCAAGCTTCCATTAATGAAAAAAAAACTTTAGTTAAGACTGGACTGCAAACCCAGTATTTAGACTGAGATCTGGTGGCATATACCGGGAAATCAAGGTAATTGATTTACCCTTTCCCGAATTCACACAACCGATTTATTAATAGTCAATTTTAACAAAAAATCAGTTTTTTCAACTGAAAGCAAGGAGCAAGATTAAAACTTAAAACGAACAAAAGTTATTATTTACAAGGGATTTCCCCCTCTTCAACACCTCACTGTTTACACTGAAATTTGACTTTACGTCCTAATTCTTGAATAACGACTCCTGAAGCACAAGGGCCCTTTAATTAGAATGAGAAGTAGCTTTGTAAAAATACTAAATAATTTTAGAGTGAATAGCGAGGTAATAAGAAGGGGGCAACCCCCTCATATGCACAGTAATTTAGTTTTTTTTTTCAGGTTTTAATGTTGCTCCTTACTTTCATTACTGTCATAGACCAGTTCTAATCTTCGGTTTACTACAAAATCAAGATTTTTTCTTCCCATATGCTAAGAAATAGGTTCATTCCCTTTTTTCTTAATAAAAACAACCTTATCTGACAGTACGATTGGGTTTGGTCCCCGGTACTAATAAAAAATTTTAAAGAAAAAGTTTTTGAATGGGAAGGGAGGAGTTCCCCCTCCAAGTTTTGACATATCTGGATTGGTTGCAATTCAGGGAATTTTAGGGCGACAAAATAAAAGGAAAACGCACAAGTGCATGCTTCCATATAAAAGATCATTGCTCATTTGAAGATAAAACAAAGATTCGTACTAGAAATTTAGAAAAAATATTAACGATTGATGTGTAGAGCTGCGCAAAAATTGTCAGTCAGGAATATTTTGTTTCCTAGTCGTAAGAAATAAAAGAAAAAGGATTTTCGTCTGGTGCGGATTCATCTACGTCATTGATTTCGTGGAAGACTAGGGGTTGAAAATATTGATAGAAACTTATTGCCAACAAGAAAACTTCTTGTGCCTTAACTTTAGGAAAATGCCAGGGTGACTGGACAATTTCCCTCCTGTCGATTCACCTACGCCATGTTACTTCAAAGAAAGTCACCCAAGTTCAAAGGTGAGAATATATTCAACCAGGTTAAATGTATTGAGGCTAGTAAGAAATTATAGGAAATGGCCAAAACAATGTTAAGATACCATGTGTCGAAAAAATTATGATAATAAAATAAAACTGAAAAAAAGAAATAAGATAAAAATAAATGTCTGGAGTTCAAGATACAGCGGAAAAAGGTCTTAACTTTTGAATTCAAAACTCTGGTCGTCAAGATACAGTAGAAATAAAGTTTTAACTTTCGAAGTCAAAAAATGACTGATGGTCAAGATACAGTGAAAAGAAGACTTGTGACTTAAGAAGTTTAAGATTTGGCGCTGGGTGTCAAAATAGAACAGAATGAAATGCTTTCAGTCTGAAATATTAAAAAACGACTAGGAGAGCGAGGATATTGTTGAGATCAGAAAAGTACTAAGAAGGAAATCTCGCTTAACACAGAAAAAATAGTAAAAGCAAATTAGTACAGGCCAGTTACAAGCCTTAGAGTTTTTGTACATGCTAGAGAGTAGTATTCTCAAGATGGGTTTTTAGCAACCCCATTACTTTTAAGTACCCCCATTATTTTAACGGCTATTATCCCAATTACTTTAAGCGTCCAGCATTCCCACCATTCCTACGACTATTTGGAGATGCTAGTCCCTCGTATCTAGCTAAAAACTTCTACGAGATTTAAAAATTTTTCCGAAACAATATATTCTTGGTGAAACCATTCTATCTCTACAAGCAGGCCCAATATGTTATCTCAATTTCCGGTTCCTAAGAAAAATTCTTAGAAGCTTTTGCATTATCTGAGTTTCACTTACCAAGTATTTTGTTCAATAATTAAAGTGAGTTCTAATGTGATGTCTAATAAACTAAGTTTTGATGTGGTTTCTACTATACAATTGGAGGAGATATTTTTGTACCATAATGGTATCGAGCAGATTATTGATTATTAATTATGACCAGAACTGGGCAGGTATTATTTTCGTAATGTAATGGTGCCGAGTAAATCTGTTTTCCATTACCGGGCTTGCGCATGAGTTTCGGTCCCCACATTCCCATTCAGGATCCCCAAGCCCCGATGGCCCTGAGTCCCCCTCTGTGGTACCGAGTCCCCCTACAGGACTCCAAGTAGAGCTTCTAAGAAGATTTTCCATTGATTTTATGAAGTTTGTGGTTTTTTTTTTACTTAAAACGTAATAAAACGGAAGGCACTTTCAAAAAAACTTTTGAGGTGAAACCTAACAGGTTTTTATCTTTACTTTAGTGCTCATTAATAAAAAATGGTTTTAAGTTGTATATGACACCTCAATTGATTGTCCACTTAGGTTACATTATACTAAGTGTCCGGCCAAGTTTACTGAGCTAAAATGAAACTAACTCAAAATTATTTAACATAATGTAACCTAAGTTTAAAATCAGTTGTGGTGTCATCCATAACTGAAAATCATTTTTTTAATTAGCGCCAATTAGAGAAAAAAAACCACATAGAATTGTTAGGTTTCACCTTAAAAATATTTTATTTCAAAATGTCTTCTGTTTTATTATGTTTCACCTTAAAAATTTTTTTAAGTGTCTTCTGTTTTGTTATTTTTCACCTTAAAAGTTTTTTCAGTTTTTTCTGTTTTATTACGTTTCACCTTAAATTTTTTTTTCAGTGTCTTCTGTTTGTTAGGTGTCACCTTTAAAGTTTTTTTGTGTCTTTTTTTTTGTTACATTCTACCTTAAGACTTCTGGATGAATTCACAGAAATCATAATTGTTGCACAGAAATCCACACAAACTTATAAGAAAATCAGGGTCAATCCTAGAAATCCAGACCAAAACATAGACTTCAAGACAAAATTGTATAAATCAAGACCGGTTCTATATGTTTATTAAATAAAAAAAAAACAAGTTTTTTTAACTGAAAGTAAGGAGCGACATTAAAACTTAAAACGAACAGAAATTACTTCGTATATGAAAGAGGCTGCTTCCTCATCAACGCCCCGCTCTTTACGCTAAAGTTTGACTCTGTCTATCAATTCTTCTTTTTAAAACAGTAAAAAACTTTAGCGTAAAGAGCGGGGTGTTGATGAGGAAGCAGCCTCTTTAATACGAAGTAATTTTTGTTCGTTTTAAGTTTTAATGTCGCTCCTTACTTTCAGTTAAAAAAACTTGTTTTTTTTTATTTAATTTCTGAACGTTTTTGAATCAATGCATGTTTTGATTTTGGCGCTCCGCAGAGGAATAATTAAAACGAAATTTGCATTTTTTTTTTTTTTTTGGCTAAATGGCTTTCTCATAATTTTGATCGAATGATTTTGAGAAAAAAAGAGCGGGGGAGGATGCCTAGTTGCCCTCCGATTTTTTTGGTTAATTAAAAAGGCAACTAGAACTTTTAATTTTTTACGAATATTTTTATTAGTAAGAGATTTACGTAACTTATAAATTAGCTTACGTAAAGAACTTTTGTATTCTCATATTTTTATTACATATATGAGGGGGTTCGCCCCCTTGTCAGATCCTCGCTCTTTACACTAAAGCTTAAATTTTGTCCCAATTCATTAAGAATGACCCCAGAATCACAAAAGCCGTAGAATAAATAGTTGAAATTACTAAAAATATTTTAACGTAAAGAGTGAGGTATTAGGAGGAGGTGAGCCCCTCAAATGGGTAATAATTTCTGTTTGTTTTAAGTTTTAATGCTGTTCCTTACTTCCAGCTGAAAGTACTTTTTCATATTTATTTTTTCATTGTGTTTTTAAATAATGCTAGTAAATCCTGCGCTCCCTTCATGGAGATTTTCATCCCCCATGACAAATTATCGATGGAATGTTCCCCCAGCATATTCCCCTCTTCTCAATCCCTCCCCCAACCAAAACAATCCTCCTGAAAACGCCTGTACACTTCCCAATAACCATTACTATATGTAAGCATTGGTCAAAGTTTGTAACTTGTTGCCCCTCCCATGGGGACTGTGGGGGAGTAAGTCGTCCCTAAAGACATAGTTATAAGGTTTTTCGACTACGTTGAATAAAATTATTCGTTATTTTCTAAAATAACGCAAATTTTCTCAGGCTCGTAACTTTTGATGGGTAAGACTAAACTTGATGAAACTTATATATTTAAAATCAGCATTAAAATGCGATTCTTTTGATGTAGGTATTGGTATCAAAATTCCATTTTTTAGAGTTTCTGTTACTATTGAGCCGGGTCGCTCCTTACTACAGTTCATTACCACGAACTGTTTGATTAAGCAATAATATATATATATATATATATATATATATATATATATATATATATATATATATATATATATATATATATATATATATATATATATATATATATATATAAGTTGTCTGTGTGTGTGTGTGTGTGTCTGTCGAGTGACGTCATGTTTGTGTGTCGACTGACGTCATATTTTCGACTGACGAAATTACAGACCGGGACATCGGGACAAAAATCACGACCGGGACACCGGCACATAGGGAATATAAATGACGACCGGGACACTCAAAGAGAAAGCGACCGGGACACAAGGAATGTTCGATTAGCAATCACCATCAACAAAGCACCGGGACACAAATGACGAAGTAAAAAAACCTAAAAAAAAACTAAAAAAGGTAAAAACTACAAAAAAACTAAAAAGAAAAAAAACAAAAAACTAATAACAAAACTAAAAAAGCTAAAAAACTGAAAAAAAACTAAAAAAGAAAAGAAAATAAAAAAGAAAAAATGAAAAATAAAGGAGAAAAACAAAACTAAAAAAAATAAAAATAAAAAAAAACTAAAAAGAAAAAAGAAAAAAAAACTAAAAAAACTAAAAAAAAGTAAAAACCAAAAAAAAAAACTAAAAGGAAAAAGAGGGGAAAAATACAAAAATTTATTTCATCATATACCATTTCAAAAACGAATGTATATACAGACCGGGACACCGGGATACAAATGACGACGGGGACACAGGGACACAACTACAACGGGGACGCCAGGGGGCACAGGGGGATATATATAAATGACGACGGGGACACAGGGAATGTTCGATTAGCATTCACCATCAACAAAGCTCAAGGGCAATCATTAGAATCATGAGGTATAACTAAAAAAAATAAAAAAAGGTAAAAAAACTAAAAACTAAAAAAAGACCAATTCAAAAACGAATGTATATACAGACCGGGAAACCGGGACACAAATGACGACCGGGACACCGGGACACAAGGAATATAAATGACGCCTGGGACACTCAAAGAGAAATCACAGACTGGGACACCGGGACACAAATGACGACCGGGACACAGGGAATATAAATGACGACCGGGACACAGGGACACAACAACAACGGGGACGCCGGGGGGCACAGGGGGATATATAAATGACGACAGCGACACAGGGAATGGTCGATTAGCAATCACCATCAACTAAGCTCTAGGGCAATCATTAGAATCATGAGGTATAGATCTGAATACGGATTGTTTCTCTATGGACCATTATATGTTGCATGTTCAGTAAACTTGGCCGGACACTTAGTATAATGTAAGCTAAGTGGACAATCAGTTGAGGTGTCATATACAACTTAAAACCATTTTTTATTAATGAGCACTAAAGTAAAGATAAAAACCTGTTAGGTTTCACCTCAAAAGTTTTTTTGAAAGTGCCTTCCGTTTTATTACGTTTTAAGTAAAAAAAAAAACACAAACTTCATAAAATCAATGGAAAATCTTCTTAGAAGCTCTACTTGGAGTCCTGTAGGGGGACTCGGTACCACAGAGGGGGACTCAGGGCCGTGGGGGCTTGGGGATCCTGAATGGGAATGTGGGGACCGAAACTCATGCGCAAGCCCGGTAATGGAAAACAGATTTACTCGGGACCATTACATTACGAAAATAATACCTGCCCGGTTCTAGTCATAATCAATAATCAATAATCTGCTCGATACCATTATGGTACAAAAAGATCTCCTCCAATTGTATAGTAGAAACCACATCAAAACTTAGTTTATTAGACATCACATTAGAACTCACTTTAATTATTGAACAAAATACTTGGTAAGTGAAACTCAGATAATGCAAAAGCTTCTAAGAATTTTTCTTAGGAACCGGAAATTGAGATAACATATTGGGCCCGCTTGTAGAGATATAATGGTTTCACCAAGAATATATTGTTTCTGAAAAATTGTTAAATCTCGTAGAAGTTTTTAGCTAGATACGAGGGACTAGCATCTCCAAATAGTCGTAGGAATGGTGGGAATGCTGGACGCTTAAAGTAATTGGGGTACTAGCCGTTAAAATAATGGGGGTACTTAAAAGTAATGGGGTTGCTCAAAACCCATCTTGAGAATACTACTCTCTAGCATGTACAAAAACTCTAAGGCTTGTGACTGGCCTGTACTAATTTGCTTTTACTATTTTTTCTGTGTTAAGCGAGATTTCCTTCTTAGTACTTTTCTGATCTCAACAATATCCTCGCTCTCCTAGTCGTTTTTTAATATTTCAAACTGAAAGCATTTCATTCTGTTCTATTTTGACACCCAGCGCCATATCTTTAACTTCTTAAGTCACAAGTCTTCTTTTCACTGTATCTTGACCATCAGTCATTTTTTGACTTCGAAAGTTAAAACTTTATTTCTACTGTATCTTGACGACCAGAGTTTTGAATTCAAAAGTTAAGACCTTTTTCCGCTGCATCTTGAACTCCAGACATTTATTTTTATCTTATTTCTTTTTTTCAGTTTTATTTTATTATCATAATTTTTTCGACACATGGTATCTTAACATTGTTTTGGCCATTTCCTATAATTTCTTACTAGCCTCAATACAATTAACCTGGTTGAATATATTCTCACCTTTGAACTTGGGTGACTTTCTTTGAAGTAACATGGCGTAGGTGAATCGGCAGGAGGGAAATTATCCAGTCACCCTGGCATTTTCCTAAATCTAAGGCATAAGAAGTTTTCTTGTTGGCAATAAGTTTCTATCAATATTTTCAACCCCTAGTCTTCCACGAAATCAATGACGTAGATGAATCCGCACCACACGAAAATCCTTTTTCTTTTATTTCTTACGACTAGGAAACAAAATATTCCTGACTGACAATTTTTGCGCAGCTCTACACATCAATCGTTAATATTTTTTCTAAATTTCTAGTACGAATCTTTGTTTTATCTTCAAATGAGCAATGATCTTTTATATGGAAGCATGCACTTGTGCGTTTTCCATTTATTTTGTCGCCCTAAAATTCCCTGAATTGCAACCAATCCAGATATGTCAAAACTTGAGGGGGAACTCCTCCCTTCCCATTCAAAAACTTTTTCTTTAAAATTTTTTATTAGTACCGGGGACCAAACCCAATCGTACTGTCAGATAAGGTTGTTTTTATTAAGAAAAAAGGGAATGAACCTATTTCTTAGCATATGGGAAGAAAAAATCTTGATTTTGTAGTAAACCAAAGATTGGAACTGGTCTATGACAGTAACCTGTTTTTTGTCAACTGATTGATTTTTATCTTCTTTCTCTGATAGTCACCTGTCATATTGAATTTATCTTTTTTGGCTCTGCGTAACTTAGTAATCAGAATCTTATTTAACTCTGTTATCCCTCCATAATTTTTTAAGTGCCTTCTTACTTGTCCTAGGGGCCAAAATTCAATGAAGGAGGGGGTCCTCTTTTTCCCGTGGGAACTAAGATTGATCAATTTCGTCTTTTGGTACTATACATAATATATCTGAAGAGAAGATCGTCGTTTTTTTTCATACTTTTTTACTACTGCCCGCATCTTTAAAGTCTTTTTTCATACTCTAACCACTCTTTTATTTTAGACTAACCTCGTTTTTACATGAAATTATCCCATGATTCCTCCCGCTATTGTACTGGGATTTTTATTTGAGGAATCCAATTTGTACAAATTTTTCCGTGCCATAATCAAGTAGAAGTTTCTTGTCCGTCACTGTCATTTTCAGGGCTGCCAAATTTTTTTAAGGATTGTTTCATATTTTTTCCGAAAATGTGCTTTTTGTGTCATCTCAGATTCCATAATGTGTCACAAAATGTGTCATATTTTTTTGCTACAAGTGGTATCATATTTAATTGTCAAATCTTCATTTGGAGTTTTGAATATATAATCTTTTCCAAATCAGTTCAAAAAGGAGTAAATTTAACCTTATCCTATTATTTTGGGATCATGACCTTTTTGTGACATCATGAAAGAAATAGAAACATTCAATTAAATTAATATTACACAATATGAATTTGTGTCTGGGTGGCCAACAAGGCAAATTTAGATTTATAAAAGTTTTAGGGACAATCAATTCCGACTGTAAATTGAAAATATACTTTTTGTATGACGTCATAATCATAATCAGCTCTATATGTAATCTGCTTTATTGGCCAAGCTTTTTATTTACTCAGTATGTAAGCCATTCATCCAGCTTCAATCTAGTATTTTTGTCATATTTGTTGGTGCCTTTTTTAAGCCAGATGGATTATTCTGAATGAAAGACATCTCTGGAAATTTGTAATCTTGTCCGAGGTGGGATACCCCTCCTGTACTCCTAAAAATGGGAGTTGCTTTGCTAAACTGCATTCTGTTACTTTTTACTATTACGTACGTAGCCTACCAGTTGGCTACCTCAAATACTCAATCAAGAAGCCAATTAAGTTCAGATATTCAGCGTGCATTTTGATTTGAAATTTCCGCCTGTGGCTGTTTTCTTCGCGTGGTTTAAATTTTAAAGATGATGATGGCAGCTGTCATGTATTCCGCACTGTGTACTATTGTCACCGTTAGGTAGCGCTATTCCCTTCCATTAATTTGTAGCTTTTCTGGAGGTGGAAAATTGAAATTTTACTTTTCTTTTATTACCATTGAAAAAACAAGACTTGGATGACAAAAATGTGTCATTTTTTTGAAAAATGTGTCATTTTCGTCGATTGTGTCATTTTTTATTGAAAAATGTGTCATTTTCGTCGATTGTGTCATCATTTCGACAGAATGTGTCATTGTATCACGCAACATCAAATTGTGTCATTTTGACACAAAATGTGTCAATTTGGCAGCCCAGGTCATTTTGCCCGTTTATCTCACCCTTTCCCAAAACCCTTGTTTTAGCTCTAGACTTTGCACATACATAGTTCCCTAATTCATATTCATCCTGTTTCTATTTACTCCATACTTCAGCGAGTACAGCTGACAGACTTATAGTCTATCAAGTTCATTAGGGTTGGCTGATAGTAATGTTTATTCAACTTTACAGTCAGTATAACCCTTCAAAAATTATAAGGTTAAAATAGCTGCCATCTTCTTCATCGTTTAATGGATGCTGGGATTTCATATACAATTTTTGCAAAACTGGAAAAACCATTATTTTTCTTGACTTTGAGAGCAGTAAAAAAATTTAATACTTACGATTTTAAGATTAATATGTTTCAGGTCTATTGTGAATTTTTAATCACTGAAACATCCTATCAAAATATCAAAGATAGAGCAAGTACAGGATTTCAAAAGGAATTATGAATAGTTTATTGTAATAACTGAGGGGTCATATACTCCAAGGTGTAATTAATTATTTTGTGGGTTTTTTCGTTTTTGAAAATTAAACAGGCTCAACAGAATATAACATTTTAAGCTTCAACTAAGCGTGTAAAATTATAAATTACAATATTTTTTATTTTAAAATTACGAGTAAAGTTGTCCAGTTTATGTTTCAGAAGTTTAATAGTGGGAAGCACGGGAAGAAATTACTAAAATAAAATATTGGGTTTAAAGAAGGGGGTGGAGGGTAGAGTATCCAAGAAATAGAGTAGAATAAGTAGGGTTATTTACCTGAAGTGCTCCTAAATATAAACTTTTAATTTTTCATCGTTTTGATCTCTTTCTTTTGATTGTAGTGGAAACAATCTCTTTGTGGTTAAAAAAAATCTCAATAATAGAAATTTATTTACTATCATGCCCTAAAGGCTGAGGCAATTCCTCACATTTCACAGTCAAGATTCCTAGTAATTTGGGAATTCTTTTCTCTTTCAAGGCTTTTCTACTCGCTATTTAAAGTCTTATTTATATATTTACAGAGAAAGGAAAGCGGAGACGCGATATCAAACAGTTCGTGGTAACGAACTGTAGTAAGGAGCGATCCGGCTCAATAGTAACCAAAACTCTAAAAAATTGAATTTTGATATCAATAGCTACATCAAAAGAATCGCATTTTAATGCTGATTTTAAATATATAAGTTTCATCAAGTTTAGTCTTACCCATCAAAAGTTACGAGCCTGAGAAAATCTGCCTTATTTAGGAAAATAGGGGGAAACACCCCCTAAAATCGTAGGATCTTAACGAAAATGACACCATCAGATTCAGCGTATCAGAGAACCATACTGTAGAAGTTTCAAGCTCATATCTACAAAAATGTGGAATTTTGTATTTTTTGCCAGAAGACAAATCACGGGTGCGTGTTTTTTTTTTTTTTTTTTTTTTTTTTTTTTTTTTTTTTTTTTTTTTTTTTTTTTTTTTTTTTTCCCCAGGGGTCATCGTATCGACCAAGTGGTCCTAGAATGTCGCAAGAGGGCTCATTCTAACGGAAATGAAAAGTTCTAGTGCCCTTTTTAAGTGACCAAAAAAATTGGAGGGCACCTAGGCCCCCTCCCACGCTCATTTTTTCTCCAAAGTCAGCAGATCAAAATTTTGAGATAGCCATTTTGTTCCGCATAGTCAAAAACCATAATAACTATGTCTTTGGGAATGACTTACTCCTCCAAAGTCCCTGGGGGTGGGGCTGCAACTTACAAACTTCGACCAGTGTTTACATATAATAATGGTTATTGGGAAGTGTACAGTCGGTTTCAGGGGATTTTTTTTTGGTTTTGGGGGTGGGGTTGAGGGGAGGGGGCTATGTGGGAGGATCTTTCCATGGAGAAATGTGTCATGGGGGAACAGAAATTCAATGAAAAGGGCGCAGGATTTTCTAAAATTACTATAAAAAAAACAATGAAAAAGTAAACATGGAAAATTTTTTTCAATTGAAAGTAAAGAGTAGCATTGAAACTTAAAACGAACAGAGATTATTACGCATGTGAGGGGTTCTAAAAATACTTTAGCATAAAGAGCGAGGTATTTAGGAGGAGATAAATACCTCGCTCTTTATGCTATAGTATTTTTAGTAATTTCAACTATTCATTCTACGGCCTTTCTGATTCAGGGGTCATTCTTAAAGAATTGGGACAAAACTTGCGATTTAGTGTAAAGAACGAGGTATTAACGAGGGTACAAACCCTCTCATATACATAATAAAAATTAAAGAATATAAAAGTTTGTTACGTAAGATAATTCTTAAGTTACGTATATTTTTTACTAATAGAAAAATTCGTTAAAAATAAAAATTTTTAGTTGCCTTTTTATGTAACCGAAAAATTGCATGGCAACTAGGCCTCCTTTCCCATCCCTCATTTCTCAAAATCGTCTGATCAAAACTAAGAGAAAGCCATTTAGACAAAAAAGGAATTAATATGCAAATTTCATTTTAATAATTTATGTGTGGAGAGCCAAAATCAAACATGCATTAATTCAAAAACGTTCAGAAATTACATAAAAAAAAAACTAGTTTTTTTAACTGAAAGTAAGGAGCGATATTAAAACTTAAAACGAACAAAAATTACTCCGTATATGAAATGGGTTGTCCCCTCCGCAATCCCTCGCTCTTTACGCTAAAGTTTGACTCTTTGCCACAATTCTGCTTTTTAATACAATTAAAAGCTTTAGCGTAAAGAGCGAGGGATTGCGGAGGGGACAACCCATTTCATATACGGAGTAATTTTTGTTCGTTTTAAGTTTTAATGTCGCTCCTTACTTTCAGTTAAAAAAACTAGTTTTTTTTTTATGTAATTTAAAAAGAGCTCAAGTTAAATTTGAAACAGGTCTTGCGTGTAGCCTTCTAGGCCTCAAAGAAAAGAAATAAACAAAGCAGCTTCTCAGAGCTTAATATATGTTAAAAATCCATCTGTAAAACTTAAACTCCTGTGTTTCAAGTATCATCTGAGATACTGAATATCCATAATTTAGAATTTAAACATATATCTACTCCATATCTGTATGGATGGAGCCCGTGTTGATAAAATTTTTAGTAAAGAAAATATATCTTAACTGCTGCCGTTGGGCTTCAAAAAAATATAAAGTTTTTCCGAAGGAAGTAAACAGCGAAGTTGATACTTAAAACGAACAAAAATTATTTCTTCACAGCCTATATAAAATATTTCATTAAAACTAATGCAAATAAATCAACTGATGATATTTCCCTATGTTTGAAGAATTAAAAAAAACTAGCGCTTTACTGAAAACACAAAACAACATATGAGTTTTGTACGGTAAAAGTAAACCTTTTAAGAACATTTTTAACGGTATAAAAGTAAAGCATTCTTAGGTTATTGCTTTAGTTATTTTTTCATTTAATTTGGCCTTACTTCTGCGCAAGGAGCTCAGTTCAATAATTGACTGTCATTTTGGATCTGAAAAAGATATTTCAGAAATATTTTGTAGACAATTTCGAAGTTAAGGAGTCTTATTAGCAATAAGACTATAGACTCACTTTAGAATTTGTGTAACAACTTAAAATTCTCAATTTTATAGAGAAATAATTGGATTTCCAGATTTCATTTTATGGCTGATGTGTTCTTCATTTTGAGTAATACTAGGTGAGACCTAGATATCACCTTTAAATCTGTCCATTATTTTATATACTGTGTAATGACTTTAAACCTATTATAGCCTGAAGCTCCTCAAAAAAAAGGTGGCTTATCCTAATGAAAAGCATACCACTGGAATCGGCATAGTCAAAAACCTTGTACAAGGAAACTAAAGCCCCACCCCCACCCTGAACAATAAGGATGTATCTCCCGTTTTTCTTTTTATTCCAGATCTAGCGGTTGACCAGAAAAGTATAGAGAGAAGTTTAGAGACTAATTCAAAATCTATTTCTCATATCTACGTGATTTTTATAGCTTCCATCATCTGCAAGTGCCGTATCGCACCAAAAAAGGCACTTTTTGGCCATTTCTCAAGGGATAGGGCTAGCACGCTACCAAATCATCATAAACAGAGATTTAATAGCTTATACAAAAGCTATTTCCCATATCTACTTTTCCCCATAAATTCGACCATTTGGAAGTGGCAAATAACACTAAAGATTACACTATTGGTGTCATGTCGGTAGTGGTGGTTCTCTACGTCCGGATTTTACAGCCCGAGGCTCTAAAGAATATACCCTAAACCTCATTGCATACTTACATGAACACTTGAATATTTTTTATTTGGTTTGAGTAAAACTACTGTCATTACACGAACCTGGGTATAGTAAAGACGCATTTATCATACTAAAAAAATATATGAAAAAAAAACAAGATGATATATTCCAAGAAAGTGTTAGCACACGATAATGCTATTGTTGCGTTGAATACTGACAAAGACAAATATTCGAACTTTGAAATAAGTATTAGTGGTAAAACTATTGGAAACATATGTGTGTATTATGATGACTGTGAGCGAGTTAGCGATGATGACAGTGAGGACTTCCAAATATATTCAACATTTCTGATGGTGGATATACGAGAGTATCATTTCCAGAGATGATAAACGTCAAAGAGAATGCAAGCACAAAAAAACAGTTGATGATGACGGGCAACTTCTTGATAGTGCTTGTGGTATTACGTTACCTGTTGATAAATCCTATCACCACCGTTCTGGTATTACCATTCAAATTAAAACAAATGAAAAATAAAAGCCTACTGCTGCACCCATATCATAAGCCAAATCTTGTGTACATGCCAGAAGTGTTCCATGCGTAAAAATAATGTAGTAAAAGACATTGAAATTGAAAGCAAGCAAAATCAAGCGAATGTTTTTAATTATATGCCCTTTTTAACAATAGATGGAAATTTCTTACAAAATCAATAAGGAGAAGGGGGTGCGAAATACCAGGGAACATTGCAATCTGACGATGAAATGGCAAGTTCTCGTTGTTCAAATAAATGCAATGGTCATTTTTACTTTAAAAACTTATTTTTGTGGGAAAAGGTTAAAATTGCCTTAGGAGAGATAATGTGAGCCAGAGGGTAACATCGGAGGGGATATATTGTGTCACGCTGGTGCCAATTGTCTGGAGTCATCAGAAGAAACGTTATTGGGGGGTTTTTATGGCACTTGGTATTAACCAAGTGACATATAGCAATCGCCAATTCTGTCGGTCTGTCTGTCTGTCTATCGGTCCCGGTTTTGCTACTTTAGGCACTTCCAGGTAAGCTAGGACGATGAAATTTGGAAGGCGTATCAGGGACGGGACCAGCTTAAATTAGAAATAGTCGTTTTCCCAGTTTGACCATCTGGGGGGAGTGGGGGGCCAGTTAATTCGGAAAAAATAGAAAAAATGAAGTATTTTCAACTTATGAATGGGTGATGGGATCTTAATGAAATTTGATGTTTGGAATGATATTGTGTCTCAGAGCTGTTATTCTAAATCACGACCAGATCTGATTACATTGGGGGGATTTGGGGGGGGGGGAGAAACCTAAAATCTTGGAAAACACTTAGAGTGGAGGGATCGGGATGAAACTTGGTGGAAAAAATAAACATAAGTGCTAGATACATGATTGACATAAACAGAACGGATCCGCTCTCTTTGGGATAGTTGGGGGGGGGGGGGGGTATTTCTGAAAAATTAGAAAAAATGAGGTATTTTTAACCTACGAACAGGTGATCGGATCTCAATGAAATTTGATATTTAGAAGGATATCGTGGCTCAGAGCTCTTATTTTAAACTCGACCAGATCTGGTGACATTGGGGGGGGGAGTTGGGAGGGGGAAACCTAAAACTTGAAAAACACTTAGAGTGGAGGGATCGGGATGAAACTTGGTGGAATAAGTAATCACGAGTCCTAGATACATGATTGACATAACCGGAACGGATCCGCTCTCTTTTGGGTGGTTGGGGGAGGGGTTAATTCTGAAAAATTAGAAAAAATGAGGTATTTTTAACTTACGAACGGGTTATCAGATCTCAATGAAATTTGATATTTAGAAGGATATGGTGTCTCAAAGCTCTTATTTTAAATCCTGACTGGATCTGGTGACGTTGGGGGAAGTTTGGGGTGGGGGACCTAAAATCATGGAAAACGCTTAGATTGGAGGGACCGGGATGAAACTTGGTGGGAAAAACAAGCAGAAGTCTGACATACGTGATTTACAAAATTGGAACGGATCCGATCTATTGGGGGGATGGGTGGGTTAATTCTGAAAAATAAGAAAAAATGACGTATTTTTAACTTACGAAGGAGTGATCGGATCTTCATGAAACTTCATATTTAGAAGGACCTCGTAACTCAGATCTCTTATTTTAAATCTCAAACGGATCAAACGTAATGGGGGGAGGGCAGTTGGGGGGGGGAATCTTAGAAAATACTTAAAGCGGTGAGATCAGGATGAAACTGGATGGGAAGAATAAAAACCTGTCTAAGATACGTGACTGACATAACCGGACCGGATCTGCTCTCTTTGGTGGAATTGGAGGGGGGGGGGGATAATTTTGAAAATTGAGGTATTTGTAACTTATGAAAGGGTGACCGGATCTTAATGAAATTTGCTATTTAGAAGGATCTTGTGCTTTAAAGTTCTCATTTTAACTTCCGACCAGATCCTGCGACGATTGGGGGGAGTTGGAGGGGGAAACCGGAATTCTTGGAAAACGTGAAAATTGGGGTATTTTTATCTTACGAATAGATGATTGGATCTTAATGAAATTTGATTTTTAGAAAAAATTCATGTCTCAGATCTCTTATTTCAAATCCTGACCAGATCGTTTGACGTTGGGGGGAGTTGGAGGGAGAAATCTTGGAAAAACACTTGGAGTGTAGGAATCGGGATGAAGCTTGGTGGATAGAATAAACAAATTTCCTTGATACGTGATTGACAGAATCGTACTGGGTTCGCTCTCTTTGGAGGAGTTGGGGGGAGGGGTTCAGTGATTTGGCGCGTTTGGTGCTTCTGGACGTGCTAGGACGATGAAAATTGATATGCGTGTCAGGGATCTGCACAATTTGACTTGATAAAGTCGATTTTCCTAGATTCGACCATCTGGGGGGCTAAAGGGAGAGAAAAAATTAGAAAAAATTAGGGATTTATAACTTACGAGTGGGTGATCGGATCTTAATGAATTTTGATATTTAGAAGGACATCGTGACTCAGAGCTCTTATTTTAAATCCTGACCGGCATTAAGCCTCTTATTTTCCTTTTTAAATCAATCTATTGATTCATAGAATTTTGTTAGAGCTCATACCATATGATCCTTGGCTCTTAGCTCTTCTCGCCTCGTCACAAGTGCCATATGAGCTCTTAGCTCTTGTTAATAAGGTTAAACGGTCAATTCTAGTGTGAACGGCCATTTTGCGAGGAAAATGTCTGAACATATCCTAAGAATGATGAAATGGTTTCAGAGGAGGCCATAGAGCCAGTTGTAGCGTGGCTTGATGAAATGAATTGAGATTGTGGATCAGTTTGAGGTTGGCGTGCCAAAAACATGACGATTTAAATCATATTTTTTACCATGAAAATATCTGGGAATTGTCCGAGAAATGACGAAGGGAGTGCAAGAGGGTGCCGGAGGGCGAATCATGGTGTGGCAGGGTGGTTTGAAATGAAATGGTGTATCATTGAGGGCTGGGTTGTGAAAACACGAGCAATTGATTTAAATCACACTTTTATCATGAAAATATCTGGTAAAAATGTCTTAGGAATGATAAAATTTATCAGAGGTATGCCAAGGGGCCAGCCGCATATTGCCATGGTAGCGTAAATTGCCTGGGCTAACATAGCTTAAATTTAAGGTGGGTGGGGGAGCAATGAGGATATTTCTGAATGCTAAAATAATTTTTAGCCATATATGTCTTTTTTATACCAACTCATTTCCATGAGATGTATTTTTCGTTTCATGGAAACCTAAAAATTTATATCTTTTTAAGAACAGCCCCATTGGGGAGCAAGAATTTGGACCTGTTTGCACTCCCCAGACAAGGTAAGAATGCTCCCCTTCAGCTCCCAAGCCCCATGGTGAGAATACCACCCATTTTGCCTTCTGTAAGTAAGATAGTAAGGTCGCAGGAGCGTCAAGACCTGTATCCCAAGACAGTGAAACTGCCAGCCCATTGCGATCTGTGCTCCCCATGCAAACCCCTGATCTGGGGCCTTCTACTTCCATGCATGATGGAACTGTCAATCTTAATTATTCATTTGTCAATCTCATAATATCAGCTTATTGAACCTCCGAGGTTTTTACGGAAGGTATGGGCGTTTTGTCAGTGTGATGAATATATAATTTCTTTTGTTTTTGACAGCTGCTTCCAAGTTTTGCCTGGGACGAAAAACATACTTTTCACTTTACCTTGACCCGGACCCTACAGCATGTAAGCTGAAGAGGATTTTAGAGTTTATCTTGGGATTTTCTGCCAAGCTCTCCGTTTTTGGGACAGCCCCCTCCTCATATACTTCGTAATAGTTCGTTTTAATTTTTACTGTTACTCCTTACTTTCAGTAAAGAGCTTATTTTTTTAACTTAATTTACGTTTAGTAAAGGGAATTTTGGCTTTCGGTTTTTTATCCGTTGCCGTTTGAGAGGACAAGAGTAATCTTATTCAGCTATTATCAGCTTATTGAACCTCCGAGGTTTTTACAGAAGGTGTGGGGATTTTCCCAGTGTGATGAATATATAATTTCTTTTGTTTTTGAAAGCTGCTTTCAATTTTCCAGGAACGAAAAACATACTTTTCACTTTACCTTGACCCGGGCCCTAGAGTACGTTAACTGAAGGGACTTTAGAGTTGATCTCGGATTTTTCTGCCAAGCTTTCCTTTTTTTAACTTCTGCTTACAAGTGGAAACCTTTGTTCAAGCGAACTGCCACCAGTGAAGTCAGATTAAAATTTAAAAATGTTATTTTATACCTGAGTTAAAATCTAGCCCTTTCTGTTTTAATTCAAGATACATGAAGCGCTTTAGAATAAAAATAGACAGAGAAAATTGGAATCCCAGCAATGACTACTATAGTTAGCTGGATATTTAATCCAGTATCAGAATGAAAATTTTGCGGTGTTTGAATTAAAATGTGTTTGATTTCTGAAACAAAATAAATGTGATCCTATATATCTATTTTACATACTTTTTGACTAAACTTAGATATATAACACATTTACACGTAAAACATTAATTTTAGTAAATTTCAAGGCATGGTTTAGCAAATGGTGTATAGCTTTGGAGCTGCATGTGAAACATTAGAGCAGTATTTGCGCGCATATGGATGTTTTTCAGGGTAGATACTTCCAAAAAGATATTTCCAGGTAGATACTCCAAAAAGATATTTCCAGGGAACTCACACAGTCAAAATTGCTTATTTCTTTAAATAGGTTAGGTCTATAGTGTATGAAAAAAAAAAGAAATTATGCAAACTTTGAGTCAACGAAAATTTTCAGTGTTTTTTTTTTTTAACTTTAATTTAACTGTGACCTTTGGTTCAAGTTTCAAGGTTCAAGTTCCATAAGCCACTGTTTAATAGAAAATAAATTTTGCAAAAATTGGCTATTTTGCAATAAATCCTACCCTCGCAACTGACACACATTCAAAAGTGTGTCTTAAAATTATTTAATATTTTCCTTCCAGATAAAATTTTGCACGTACAATACCATGAATCTAATATGCACTAAATTATTGTTTTTTTCTTTACTTGTTGGCCTATGTTATGTTTCTCACATGTACACAAGAATCTGTTTCCAGGGGTCAGATATGAAAAATGCAACAAACAGACAAATTATATCAACATAGAGAAATACTATTGGAGAATTACAGTAATTTTGATAACCCTTGGGGTGGTGTGGACCTTGTAAGGTGGATAAGGAACCACTGCAAAAGAGGATCTTTTGTTATTTAAAAAAAACATTCTTGCTTTTCTAAATCACATTTTGGAAATCGGACGATACATCCCTCCATTTCGACAATCGCTGGTCCTGTATGATCATACGTGAAAGAAAACAGAAAAGTAAAAATAAATCTATAACCATCTATTCTGGGGAAAATAGAAAAATCACGTATTTTTGGAGACGGGGGTTAAAACTCTTTGATCCAGAATCCTCAGACACGTGAAATTTCTAAAATAAGTGGAGTTCAAACCTTTTCATCACTAAAAAATTTAATTTAGGCTTTCCCAAAGTGCAAAAAAGAGCTTACTGTCAGATACTGTCGTGTTAAAAAGTGCTTTCTAATTTTAATGGTTTCTTTTTTTATTTCATTGGTATTCTAATTTCATTGGTTATTTAATTTTTGCCCAATGAAAAAAAAAAAACACAAAAAGTGATGGGTTCTTTTAAATGAAATTTTAAGTAAGTAAAAGGACCATAATTTTCCCCACTTTGTATTTTACTAGTAAACTTTATGTTTCATCGTCCTTACCCCATGACCCTTGTAAAAATTAACGCGGTTGTCAATGTAGTCTTGCCTTGGTTGCAATACAGTACACAAGGCTGAGTTTCTGGTTACTGGAACTCTTTTCAATCAACTGGTTAGACTGACCGTTGTTTCCGGGCATCACGTTGGGGAAAATGGAAACCCCATTAGCAACCGGCGGTATAGCGGAAATTACTGACCGGATGTGCTACTAGAAACACTATTCATAGTTCTGGTCGATTGAAGTAACTTTGTTTCCCGAATATGCATGAGTTACTTCGATTTAACAATCGATTTTGCAAGAGTATGAATCAAATTAACGAAGTGTGATAGATTGTGCGACATCAGGAATAGTTAAATCCTTTCGAATTAAGCGTTCCAACCAAGGGTGGTATCCAGGATTTTCGTTCGGAAAGCAATTTTCTTGGGGGGGGGATTAACGGAAACTTACCAAAAATTTGTTTATGTATTTTTGTCACTTTTTTACGAGTCAGATAAAAATCTAGGAGGGTACACCCTGAAACCCTTTTCATAGATATACCAATGGCTTCAACTGTAATTCTTCTGAACCAAGTACATTCTAGACTACTTTTTGCAATTTTTCAAAATAAAGCTGAATTCGAATTTTTCATAACAGTTTGTGCATTTTTCTGATAAAACGTGCAAGTTATATTTAAGACCAAAATTTTATACATATTCTTCCTCTCTCTCCTTCCCTCCCACTCTTATTTTCTCTCTCTTTCCTTTTCTTCGGCTGAATTTCTCCCTCTCGTTATTATCTTTAAAGCGCTTAGATAGGAAGATGCAATACCAAAGTAACGTTTTGTTTGTATTAAATAAAGAAACAAGTATTTTCAACCGAAAGTAAGAAGCAACATTAGAACCTAAAACAGACATCATTACTTATATGAGGGATTGCCCCCTCCTTAGCACCTTGCTCTTCATGCTAAGGTTTCTTAGTCCTTAAAAAAAAGGCTTCTTATTCTTATAGTATAGTGAGTCTTGTGATTCAAGAGTCATTTTTAAATAATTGGAACAAAACTCAAGCTTCGAACTGCGAAAAGTCCGCAGTTATAACTCGCACCGAAAGGATAAGACGTTTATGTTGCTGGGAAGGCCGTATCCAAGATTTTTTTCTATGGGAGGGGGTAAAAAAGAATTTTTTCCGAGGGAGGGGCTACAAATCAACTTCAAAACACATAAAACATTATGTGTTTAACTGTTACGTTTTACGAGTAGGACACGAATTTCAGGAGGGAGTCAAAACCCCTAGCCCCCTGGATAAAACCATGACCATTGTATAGCCTCATCTCTGTCCAATCACAGATTTATGATGTTGCTAAGGCTTTTTCTTGGAGACGCCTCTTAAAATGCTTAAAAATAGAAACTTATTATTAAGCAATTTTCTGCCCGTTTTCACCTTATTTTCAATTAAAACTGATGTATATTAAATTGGAAAATTTCATTCGGTAGATGGATAAAGTCGAATCAACCAGTTCGTAGTAACGAACTGCCAGTAAAGAGCAACGTGTCTCAATAAATTTTAGTAAATTTAATAAACTTCAATAAACCTTAAAATTTTTATAAACTTTAATAAATGTTTAATTTAATAATTAATAAAAGTTTAATAAACTTCAATAAGTTTAATAACCATAATAAACTTTCTTTTATATCAATAGATAGATCAAAAGAAATGGCTTATTATGCTGCTTCAAAATGTATAACATTCATTTAGTTTAATGATATCCACCAAAGTTTACGACCCTGAGAAAATATGCCTGCATTTTGAAAAGGGAAAAACCCTCCGAAAAGCCCAGAAACCATAACTAAAATCACATTATCAGAATCCGCGTATCAGGAAACCCTATGATAGAGGAATTTTGTATTTTTGCCAGAAGGAAGATTACGGGTACATGTTTTTTTTTTTTTTTTGCTTAGTTTTTTTCCAAGGGTGATCGGATCGATCCAATAGTTCTAGGATATCAAGAGAGGGATCATTCGGAAGGAATTTAAAAGTTTTAGTTCCATTTTCAGGTGAAAGAAAAAATTTGAGGGCAGACAGCCCTCTGCCACGCCCATTTCCTCCCAAAGTTGTCTTGTCAGATTAAAATTTTTAAACAGCTATTTTGCTCAACATAATCTAATGATCAAATAACTATGCCTTTGTGTATAACATGACAACCCACAGCTCCTAGGAACAAGCTTTTAAACTATGAAATTTGGCTATTGTTTACGTATGCTATAGGGTTTGTTTATGGGGAAGTAACATACATCTTTTGGTTGGAGGGGGGAGATGAATTTAATTTTCAACGGGGATATTTTTTTATGAGGGAAGTTCTCGGGGGATGGATTTTTCAAGAGAAATTTGCCATAGTAAAATTTGCCAAAATTATTATAGGCAACAAAACTATTTTTATTTGTCTTATTTTTGTCTTAACTGACTAAATTTTGTATTTAGAGGTGTTAATTGAAACCTACAGGGGAAAAATTTTGCTGGGATCGAATTGTCTAAAGGATCTTTACGTGGAAGGTGAGCTGGATTTCCTGGCGTTATTGAAAAACGGTCAAATATTTAAATTAAAAAAAAAAGTTTTAACAACTGAACTTAACAAGCAAAATCAAAACAAGTAAAAACTAACACAAATTATTACGTATGTGAGGCGGGTTTACTCCGCTCTTTACTCAAAAGTCTGACTTTTTGTCCCAGTTCATTGAGAACGACTATTGAAACACGGTAGTTTTTTGATCAGAAAAATAAAAAGGCTTTTCAAAGTAAAAAAAAAAA